>NC_083325.1:20847271-21148930 GCF_963455315.2 Globicephala melas
AAGCATATGTTAATGTCAGGAAAATATATATGAACAAGCAAACAAATATATACTTAAAACAGATCATAATAAAGTGCAATGAAGAAAAATAAACCGTGTGGTGTAATAGAGAACAGTAAGAACTAATTGGTCATGGAAAATGCCTCTGAAGAGGTGACTTTTAGGCTGAGCACTGATAGATGAGAAGCCATATGAGAACTATGGGAATGCTATTTTATGGAGATGAGACAGTAAAATAGAGGCTCTGTATAGGCAACAGTTGACTTGTTCTAGGAATGGACAATAAGGCCAGTGTTACCTTTAGATCCATAATTAGCAGGAGAACAATTGCTAAAGACAGCTGTTATGGTGTCTTTCAGGTCATATTAAAGATTTTGAATTTACTCCAAGTACAATGGGAAGCAATGAAAAGGTTTTTTAATTGGGGAGAGCTATCTGATATATATATATATATATATATTTTTCCTGATATATATTTTTAAAAGGTAACTTCATTGTTTGTGTAGACAATGGATTAAAAGGGGACAAAGCAGGATGATCATGTAGCAGGACATTGAAGGTGTCCAGGCAAAAGATGGTAGTGGTTTACACTAGGTGGTGATGGCTACCATGGAAAAAAGGGATAGATCCAAAATATATTTGGAAGTATAACTACTAGGGCTTGCTGATGTTTTGAACGAGATAAAGGAAAAAGTCAAAATATTGTTCCCATGTTTTATGCTTTAGTACCTAGGTATATGATAGCATCATTCACTGAGATGGAGACATGTACATGGCAGAGGACTATTGGGAATTCAAATATATTCTGCTAATGCTTTTACAATATAAATATTACACACTGCATAAAACTATAAAAATATAATATTCAAGGAAATGTTTTGAGTTACAGAGGTCATACTATCAGATAATTGGCAAAGCTGAATTTGGTACTGCTTCTGAAATAGGCTGTACTTAGCCATAGTCTAAAGGATGAGATGAATACCCCGTGGACAACAGCAGAAATAACATTCCTTGTATGGGACAATTTAATACTCATATTTAAATTAGTTCAGCTCATTGGACAAGAAAGTATTTGCTCAGGAAGTGAACTGGTTCATTCTGGGGTGTGTAAATGCTTTTACAACAGTCAGTCCCTGGATGGAGTCCTCTCTCAGAGATGGTTCTAAGGAGAACATTGCTTGGCACTAAACCACTTCTTACCATAACTTGTACAAATAGTTTGAATGAATTAATTAAAAGATGGAGTTTGTGTTTCAATGAAGTGGAAAATATGAATCTCATTATGGTGCTTCATGGAAAGCCAAGAGACTAGGAGGGGCAGAAAAGGCTTGAAGCTGGTTGCCAGAGACAACTGGCTGTGTATTATGGAGTTCTATCCAATTTGTGGGGCTGTCAGTCATTGATGAGCAGAAAGACCCAAGTCTTCTCAAGGCTAAAGCTCTTCTCTGGCAACAAATTAGAGATGCAGGGGAGCACTTTCACTCTCCAGACCAGGAGAAGCCTCTTTAGTGAATAAAGAACTCAGGATGACTTAATGAAGTGTATGTCTCATTTAGGCTGTGAGGGCACTTATGTGTATGAATGACTGTTATTGAGATTCCCGATGTATTAGGTTCTATAGAATTGAATCCCTAAGTACTAGGTCTTTGTATTACAGGCCCAATCTTCCCCAGGAAAACAGACAGATAACAAACAAACAAAACACAGAACAATTTTTTTTCTTTTTATAATGAAAATAACAGTGGATCTAACATTAAAAATAGAAATTATTTTTTCCTCCTGTGAAAGGACAAAGTGCTGAGCCATCACATGCAAAAAAGATGATAAGGTCAAGAGATAAGCCTCTCCAGTCCCCTGGTTCCAGAGCTGAGAATGTATTCCAAGAGAGACAGTATCTTGGTCTCTCATTTCTCTCCAAAAAAATTCTCACTTTTTCCTTCCCTTTCTAAGCATTCTTCTCTATTCATTTCCTGTTCCCTCCTCATGTCAAGCAGCATGTCATAAGTGGATATCTTATATGTGTTGTTAGAACACACATACAAACATGCAAAGTGGTGGTCAAGTGTGCTTTCTCACATCACACTTTTGAAGCAAGGGAGTTGTAGCTTTTAATGGATTCTTATACCACATCATAAACAAAATATTATGGGGCCAACCCAGGGTCCCCAAACTGTAAGGAGAAAATACCTTTATACTAAGGTTTCTTCAGTTATGAGGCTTATTTCTTTAAAGTAATATGACTTATGCTAAACTTAATGATTTACTTAAATGTATTTTTCTTAGTAAAAATCAAATATTTATCACAACGTATTAAAATGTTTGCATACAAGGTGAAGAAAAGTCAGGGCGGGAATAGTCTGGGCAGTAGTTCTCAAATATTAGCACACATCAAAGTGACCTAGATAGCATATCCCCCTAGAAAATCAGGCCCCACCCCAGGATGACTGAATCAGAATGCACATTTTAACAAATAATTCTTTTTTTAAAATAATAACTTTATTGATAATTTACATGCCATACAATTCACTCATTAAAAATGTACAATTCAGTTGGTTTTAGTATATTTACAGAAATGTGCAACTATCACCTGTAACTAATTTTAGAACACTTTCATAATTCTCAAAGGAAACCTCATAATCATTACCAGCCACACATTGTGTCACCTCTTCCCCTCCTAAACCTTGGAAACCACAGATTTACTCTGTTTCTATGAATTTGTCTATTTTGGGTATGTCATATAAATGAAATCATACAATATGGGGTCTTCTGTGCCTGGCATTAATATTTTAAAGGTGCATCCATGTTGTATCGTGTATCAGTACTTCATTCCTTTTTATGGCTGCATAATATGCCATTGTATGGATATACCACATTTGTTTATCTATTCATTTGTTGATGGACTTAAGGATTGTTTCCACCTTTTGGATATTATAAATAATGCTGTTATGAGCATTTGTGTACAGGTGTTGTCTGGACTTATTATTTTTTTTTAAGATTTTTTTTTTGATGTGGACCATTTTTAAACCCTTTATTGAATTTGTTACAATATTGCTTCTTTTTTTTTATGTTTTGGTTTTTTGGCCACATGGCATGTGGGATCTTAGCTCCCTGACCAGGGATCGAACCCGTACCCCCTGCATTGGAAGGCGAAGTTCTAACCACTGGACCACCAGGGAAGTCCCTGGACTTATGTTTTAAATTCTCTTGGGTGCCTACCTAGGAGTGGCTTGCTGGACCATATAATACCTGTATGTTTAACATTTTTAAACATGTTTAACATTTTAGGACCTTCTAAACTATTTTTCAAAGTGTTTCCTCTAGTTAACAATCCTACTAGCCAAGTATAATGGTTTCAATTTCTCTATATCGTTGACAACACTTATAATTGCCTGCCTTTTTTTATTTTAGCCACCCTAGGACATGAGAAGTAGTATCTCATTTTCAGTTTTAATTTATGTTTTCCTACATACTGATGCATTTTAGCATGTTTTTTGGTGTTTCCTGGCCATTTTACGTACTCTTTGGAGAAATGTCTATCCAAATCCCAAATGATTCTTATGTGCGTTCAAATTAGAGAAGTGCTCCCCTAGGAGAGGTTTCAGATTACACAGTCACTTATACCTAGCACAGTGGCTCTCAGCTGGGGGTGATTTTTGCCCCCTTAGAAGACATTTGACAACTTTGAGAGGCATTTTTGGTTGTCACAACTGGGGGTGTCCCACTGGCAACAAGTGAATAGAGGCCAGAGATGCTACTAACCATCCTGCAACATACAGGATAGACCCTCACAAGAAAGAATTATCCAGACCAAAATGTAAATAATGACAACATTAAAAAAAAACAACCTTGATCTAGGGTAGCCAGGCATCCTTTCTGCCAGGGACTAAGGTGTTTCCCAGGATGTGGGACTTACAGTGCTAAAAATGGGACCATTGCTGGTCATCCAAGTTTCTCAGATTTTAACACTATTGGGTGAAAGAGAGCCCACAGTATGAAATAAAGACTGAGGATCTGGAAAGGCAGCTTCTCAGGGACTCATCCACACTCATCCTTCTAAGTTTCAAGGTGCTTCCTGCCAGCCAGGCCCTTGCAGGGAATCAGGGCTCCGCAGAGACTTCTGCCTCTGTGTCTCCATGCACTGTGAGCTGGGCCCAGCTGTCAGTGGTTACTGACTTCAAGGGAACTGCATGACTGCTGCCTGCATTTAAAGCTCCCTGACGCCTTTGCTCCTCTCATTCTTTCCTTAAAAAGAGGTATAATAATAGGCACAATACAGCCCAGGGTGGGCTGAGTGGAGTCCAGGGACATAGGCACAGAAACCATCACAGCTTCTCTGGTTGGAGAAGGGTGGGATCACAGACAGTAAGAAGCAGAAAAGCCCCTGGAGAGCACGTTCAGCCCCTCATTTCATGGAGCCTGCGCGGCCCAGCGCTTGAACAAAGAGCAGTGTGTTGAATTCATTACCATGTGGGAGTTGTGTGAGACTAATGCCCTTTAATCATCAGGATGGAGAAAGAAAACCAAAACCTTCCCTTTATAAGTAAATCCTAGGTGCCCCGCTGGGGAAGGTTCCATCACATTTAGAGACTGAAGTGTTCGCGACCCAGCTCGACCAGGTCAAACAGTGACGGGTGTTTCTGTCATGGAACAGAGCAGATGTTCCCAGACTTAAGTGTGGAGCAGAACCACCTGCTGGGCTTGTTCAAACACAGCGCCCCCCTGAAGGCTCCTGATTCAGTAGATCTAGGGTGAACGCTGAGAATTACATTTCTAACAAGTTCCCAGCCCTGGAGTAGAGTGAGAGACTCTGGACTTCCCAAACCTTGCTACTCAGTGTGTTGAGCCCGGGCCAACAGCATCCATGGCGCCTGGGAGCTGTGAGAAACGAAGACTCTCAGCCTGGCTGAAACAATCTGCATTTTGACACTATCCCTGGTTGAATTGTTTGCACGTTAAAGAGTGAGAAGTGCTGTCAAGATTATTTAATCCAGGGGCCCATGCTCTTGCTGATCCTGTAAACCAGAGGTAGACTACACTGTAGAATTATTTGAAGAGATCTAGAAAGGACCCCTGCCCAGGACATATCCCAGGCCATTAAATCAGAACCACTGCCGGTGGGACTGTGATTTTAGCGTCTCTAGGTGATTTCAGTGTGGCCACGTTTTGAACTTCTGTTTTAAATACAGTCAACCTCCCCAACACATTTAACCCCGGGAGACACTAGAAACACCAGCCAGATTCAGAGGCCCTACCAGGAAAGCCTGCTCACCTCCTCCACCAGTTTTCTTGTGATTGCCTCTAGTTTTCCAGTCACTTGCTTTGAACTTTGAGTCACACCATCTGCCCTCCTCATGTTTGACAATCTGCTCTGGTTTCTCAAACTTTTGTCCAAGTTTACTCTCTTGGTTCCAATGCAGGTGGAAAGTATAATAGTATCACCTTTAATATTCATGATGAATGTTCATCAAGCTTGAGGCTAGACCACTTCAGAGCCACTTATGGTGCTTCTTAAAAACGCAGACTCCAGGTGCCACCATAGACTGACGAACCAGAAGATTTGGGGTGTGTTCAGGGACCTGCTTAATTTCATACACAACCCCGGTGGTAAGATGCACATAACAGGGTACTAATGACCCAGACCTTCTGGTATACCTTCATCCCTTCAGCTTTATTGAACTTGTAGTATACTTGGTATCTAGGAAATGTTCTGCTTAAGTACATGAATTAAGAACTGCACATTAGTGAGTGTGTTCTCAGCTCCGTCAGAAGAGACTAGACAGGGTTATCTGTGCTGCTCAGGCAAAAGCCAAGGCCTGAGTCAATCTGACACCATCTTCCCTGCCACTCAGTCTCTCTAGCAGATTTTCTGGGTGCTACCTCAGACTCCATTTCCCTGCTGTATTTGTTGTTACCAGTGAAAGTCAGGTTCACAGGGTTAAAACGCCTGCATTCTGTTGCCTCTTGCAGCTTTGTTTTCTTTTTAATGGTTTTCTTGTTTCCCCAATAATATTGCAAGTTTCTGGTTACAAGTTTTCTATGTTCTGGCATCAATTTATGTTCTCTGCTTGGGGCAAGAGGTTGTTTTTCTTCTGAGGCATAGAGCAAGCTCATCTTGGCAGTGATTTTCCAGTATGGAGGAATGAAACAAGCCACAAAGTTTGTCTCATTGGGCTCGACCAACATCATAGGAGACTTTTATCATAGGCCTGAAGGTCTATAAACAGTTTCAAAACAAGCAAAGGAGCAAATAGCAGCATCCAATCAGCTTTCTCTGTTAGGTACAGGGTGGCTCACAGGAGCAACCTCCCAGTGAGTCCTGCATGTTATCTGCTGTAGTTAAAATCTTGATTCTTTGTGAGTGAACCTCTCACGTGAGACTCAGGAGTAGTTTCTTCCAGACTTGCTCCTGTTCCCAAATAGATAAACAACAAGGATGTACTGTATAGCACAGGGAACTATATTCAATATCTTGGAATAACTTATAATGGAAAAGAATCTGAAAAAAGAATCTATACAAAGAATTACTTTGCTGTATACCAGAAACTAACGCAACATTGCAAATCAACTATAATTCAATAAAAATTAAAAAAAAAATTAAGGAACCAGTGCTGGTGTTCTTGGGAGGTAAATTCATGTCTGAAGCAATTAGCTTAAAAAAGTCTTTAATTATTTTAGATTATTTAGAAAAGAATAACATTAGAAGATTGAGTTAGGCTGAAAATGCCTTTTGAGAGTTCTTTTTTTTAATCAAATATTATACATCTACTGTACTACAGATGAAAACTGAAATTTGATTCATGTAAAAAATAAATTGGCATCTGTAAAAAAAAGTATGTAGACACTGAGAGGAAATACATCAAAATTCTAATGATGGTTATCTTTGAGGGGGTGAGAATTATGGGCGATTGCTAAGTTTTGCTTTATGTTTTTATGTATTTCTAGTTGCCTGCAATGAACATTTACATTGTATTGCTTGTAAAATTGGAAAGAAAACAATAAATGTCATTAAAAATGGAAAAAAAAAGAAAAGAATTTAGGTCTACATGTTTCTTTTTCAAACTGAAACAATGATTTGAAAGAATTTCTAGATTTGAAAATACAATCAAAGTGAGAAGCAAGCATAAAGTTCTATAAAAACATCAGGCTGGTGCTAGGAGAGTGAGCTGTGAACTGGAGGATGGAAGCCAGCCATTGGAACAATCTCGGGAAAGCTGGCTCCATTTCCCTCGTGCCACATGCTGGCATCAGCTTCTGTGTAAGTGGCAGCTGAAGCATTTACTCCAATTACTATTTGAAAACAGCCTTGCTGACAAACAGGAAGAGTCCAGGCTGTCTTTATCCAACTTTGTCATTTGTTTCCCATAGACCAATTAGGTTTGGCTGGAGACCCACTTAAATAGTGATATGATTTTCTGTTGAAGATTAAATTGGTCAGAGAGCCTCTCTTACTGGGGAGTAGACGACAGTGCAAAAACGCTTTGAGTTTTATCAGAGCTGACCCCTGATACAACTATGACAGAGGACAAGTTTCTCTTTGTTGACTTCCTGGCAACACCACAGCTTTCCTAAGTGAAAATAAACCTGCAGATCTCCAAAGCTGTCACTAAAATGGAAACATACTGGTGGGAAGGGGTAGTAGGTCTTTGACTCTGAAACTTTCCCAGCCTTACCTTTGTGAATTCTCACTGTTAGTGTTTCCAATCTCCTCCCATTGGGGAGGATACAGTACTTTTTTTTAATGCTCTGGCAAAAAACAGGTAAGTGAAAAAAAATGGAAGTACCATGAAAGTACAACTAAGGTAAGGCCAAAGCCTTCAAACAACACATCACATCAAAACTAGAAGGTAAAAAAAGGGTAACGTCATAAATCTAGGTAATTCCAACTAACATTGTAAAAGTACCCAAAAAAGTACCATGACTTGTGGTTTACTCTAGAGGACTCCAAAAAACTTCTTCTTTTGTAACTATTGATATTTGCCATGTAGTTGAAACATTATATAGTGGAATAGACATAGATTTTGGAGTCAGGCAGATTTGGGTTGGAATACTGGCTCTGGTTACCTAACTTCAAATGATGTAGTTAATTTCATTGAGCTACCATGTTCTCAGCCTTAAATAGTCATGATAACAGTGTGTACTATGTTTTAGTTGTGGTTGATGATAATCCTATTTGCCAAGCATTTCACTTGGCATTCTATTCCATACCCAGTGTTATTAAGCTATCTTTGGAGATTTTGCAGCCAGAGCAAAAAAATAGCCTATGGTACAAGTAGATAAATTTGTAAGAGAAGTTGGGGCTTCTAATAAATATAAAAGTGCTAAAATATGGAATCAGGACCTACTCAAGAACATTCCACATCTCCATTAAACTTCCCAGTTAACATCTTCCCAGTGCTATTTTGAGATTATTATGGACCAGTTACTTCTATGTGCCTTACATTTTCACCTTTTCACATGGGAGGCTTTATTGCAGTTACTCTCTCTTTGTCCCACAGTTGAATATTGTGTATGTAAGGAAAGATAATATCTTTTTGTTCACAAAAGGAGCAATGCCCAGGCCTACGGTTAGAAAACTGTGCATCACCTAGACATCCTGGACTTTAAGCTAGCAGTGTTGGCTGAATGGGACTTTCAGGTTGTTTCCTTAGGGAAAGAGGTGTGTTTTGCATGTGGTAGGGGAACCAATTATTTAGTAGCTGAATAACACACAGCTGATTGTACTTCTATTGGCCATATACTCCATTTACCCCTCTCTTTCCTTAACTGCAGGAGGGTTATGCTTCTCCTACCTACAGAAATTAGGAGTGACTATCTGACTTACTTGTCCAACAAATGAGGGCAGAAGTATTTTGTCATGTATGAGCAGAAGTTTAAGAGCCAACATATTTTTTCTGTGTCTCTTTCTCCTCTGCAGTTTTCCATTCAGAAGTGTTTTTTCTGCCTACATCCTAGAACACTCATTTTAGATTCCAGGACAACAACAAAAAATGTGGAGTAGAGCTACAGCTGATCTGCATTAGATCTAGAGCAGAATAAAAAATAAATATTTGTTATTGTGTGTCACTCTGTGTTGGGTCTTTCCTATCGCATGTTTCAGAACTCAGGTTCAACTGCTTGCCACTCAGAAGCCAATAATCAAGGGCAAGTGTTGGTAGAAAGGAAAGATGCTTTATTCAGAAAAGCTGGCAATCTGGCAATCTGGGGAGAAGGTAGACTCATGTCTAGAGACCAACTCTGAAGATTCTGCTCAGCCATGATAATTTTTAAAGGAGAAATGTGGAAACAATCCCAGTTAATCATTAAGGTAGGAGGTCAGATTCTTTATCATTTTTCCATCGTGTGCAGAACCACTGACTTCTCCTGATCTTCTTTTGAATGTCTTGCCTGAATCATCTACCTGCAAATTTGCTAAGGGGGAACTGGGGGTAGAGAGTCAGTCATTCTTTAACTACTTAATTCTTCATTCTTACTCCTTTTAATCCAGGAAAGGAATCAACAGGTTAGGCAAAGCATTGTGTACATTCAGTAAAGCAAATTCAGGAGTTAGGTTAAATGTTCCTTAGTGATTTCATTTTTATGATTAAGGTTTAAGAGGAACAGAAATAAACAAACACAAAAGAAGCAAAAGAACTGCTTACAAATCCGCACTTGTCAGACATCATTCCATTTCTATGAGATTAGGTCCATCTCTTGTAACTTCTTCATTCTGACGTAGGTTGCAATATTTTTAGAGTAGAAGATGTTGACATGGATCTGTAGCATCTCTGTTGACAATTTTAGTTGCCCACTTACACACATGAGCAGAGCAAACTATAGGACATTAATCTAATGCCCACAAAGATATAGATTGTTATGAACAATAGTGCTAATCTCATTCTTTCATCAGACACTGAGTCAGTGACTCTATTGTCTTAATCATTAACTGCTCGAACCTGTTCTTTTGCGACTCTGGGAGGCCTGAGAAATTTTGGCTTTTCTACAAACAAGAGGCAGGAGATGTGGAGGTGACTTTGTGCTTGGGGAGCCCTGCAGTGTTCTCCTTGGTTTCACTCAGTGTCACCTAGATTAGGCTGATTGATACAGTAGTTGAAGCTATTATGAATATCAAATAAGAGAGCAATGTTTACCAGTTTCTAGACCAGTGTCTGACATACAATGGGGGTTCAACAATTTGTGTTACAATAAAGTGGTGGGTATAACCTTTAGCCTACATAATAGGGAACATATACCTAATTATTTGAATCCCTCAAAGTCCATCCTCAAAGAGGCTCAGTCTGCTCTGTTGCATCCTTGGTCATTAGTACTAGGGACAATCTCAGTCTTCCATAATGCTTGCCTTCCTTTCCATAGGAAAGGAAATCTTCAAATAAATGATAAAAATATGATAATGAGGTGTAGTAATTTTAATTTACCATTTTAATATATCAAAGACATGCATAAGATATGTACCATATAATGGATTCTATATGTAACAATTTTTTTATAGCCTATTTTTGCCTGGAACATGCCTATCTTTCTTTGAATCTTGGGAAGTAATGTGAACATAACTAAGGAATTAGCTGAGAAGGAATGATACCTTACATGGACACTTTTATAGGCATAAGAATTTTTGTAGCCTTAGTCAAATCAAATAACCTCTGCATGCCTCGTTTTCTCCATATATAAAATGAAAATATGTTCTTTAGAGAAATGTGAGGGTAGTACATTCAAAAGGTCTAGGAGAACACTTAGCATATAGTTGACACTCAATACAACCACAAATATTTAAAATCCAAATAAATGAATCTGTAATGGTGAAATGGTAGGTAGTGGTATGGCTTTGGTTGTTGTATAGTTTTGTGGTTCTTTTTTCTTCCTTTCTCCCTTTTGTATGCGGGCCTCTCACTGCTGCGGTCTCCCCCGCTGCGGAGCACAGGACCCGGACGTGCAGGCCCAGCGGCCATGGCTCACGGGCCCAGCCGCTCCGCGGCATGTGGGATCTCCCCGGAATGGGGCACGAACCCATGTCCCCTGCATCGGCAGGCGGACTCTCAACCACTGCGCCACCAGGGAAGTCCTATTGTGTAGTTTTTGAAGGTGCTATCTTAAACTCAAACTATTACTCACTTTTGCCTGCTCTTAAGGCCAGCCTTTCTAGGTATAACAACATATTTTCTCTTATGACAGAATGTCCTGGATTTATCCAACGAAAATTACCAACTCTTGGAAAATTAGAACTTGTAAATGATTGGACAATGATAAGAAGCCCTGATGTGTGATATATTTCAATTTCATAAAAATTGCTTTCCCTCTATCCCCTGAGCCTTTGAAGCAAGAGCATTTGGACAGCTTCCCTGAATTATATCCCTTTTGGTATAGTTTAAATCATCATCAGTCACAGAGGTAGAGACCATGACTTATAGGATTAAGACACGGGTTAATAATGTCCTAGCCTTGGGATTTCAGATTCTTGCCTTTCTCAAGCCCTGTGACCCTGCATATGTCACTTGACCTCCATCTACTTATACTTCCTTTGCTAAAAAATCATATTTTCTTCCTCTTGTATTTGTTGTTTGAGAAAATGTAGAAAAATGGTGTAAAGCCTTTTGTAAGTAATAACATTCTTAAATATGTTAAATAATACTTTTCAGAAATAAAGATGACTGGCTTTCTAAATAGATGTTAGGTACACAGACATGGTTGTAAGATGTCCATTTTAATGCCAGTTTTGTTGAACTTCATATACTCAATTTTCTTTTCACTAGTTCAGTTTTATTATTGGATTATTATTTAATTATATTTTATGGTCTTCTTCTGGGATAAAATCACATTCACCCTTGGAGTTTCATTTGAAAACTCTTGTTCAATTTAAAGCTGTATATTTCCTACTGCACAAAATCTACCCTCATAGTTTCCTAACATCCTTGTGTTTTACAAAGAGGGTTTCATCCACAGTGAAATTTTTATCTTTCTGTTTAATTTGGAATTCTTGTGCCATTGAAGAATGAATTATGATTTTCAGTGTTTTACTGGGAAGGATCAAGGGTGTCTAGTTAAATTAAATGAATGTTATAAAAGTGATATGGTGTAATGATGATGATGATGATAGCTAATAATTATTGACTACAAACTACATATCAGCAGTGAACTGATTATAAGCTTAAACATTTTATCTTATTTATTTTCAACAAAAGCCTTCTAAGTTAGATACTGTTGCTATCCAAATTTTATTGATGAGGAAACTGAAGTTTAGAGCATTATGTGCAATAGTCGCAGATCTAAAAATTGGAGAAATCAGGCTCTTTAGCAAATAAATAGATTAAAATGTCCACAAGCCTACCTTTTTTTTTTTTTTGCATAAAATGTTTCAAACCAAATAACCATTAAAAAAAAATATTTTGCTTTGATTCTTTGAAGTCCTAAAAGCGTCAGTTTGAGGAATGGATGAGTTGACCTATCTTGGTAGTCTATTGTGGTTAGGAATAATAAACAAGGAGAAATGGAGGCAATTGAATTACAATAGCTTGAAATAATCAGGCTCTTCAGGCTGGAAGGAAGGTCATTGTGTTTACCAAAGTGAGCTCTTGCCCTAGTCCTAGCCTCTCCCTAGCTGTTTAATGGTGGCCTCTTGCCTTTTGCAACTATAGCCCCTTTTCTCCCTGGGATCCATGATAATTTGGCTCTCTCATTTACTCAACTCTACTTACTAGCAGGCTTGGACATGGCCTTTGCCCCCAACATACTCAAGGGTGGTATTATGTTCATTGGGCATTATTGGTATTTGCTTACAGTCCCTATAGAGTTGTAGTTATTTACTACTAATCCCTTGTGAACAGATCTATTGGGTAATTTGTTTTTCAATACCTATCATGGCTGTAATATCTAGGGTAGGTACCAACTGTGTATCATGCTGAGGTTTGCATTCCATAGTTCCTGTGAACCCCATTTGCCCAAGTCGGACATTTTTCTACATACCGCTATTTCATCTCAGATTGCTTTTCAAATGTTTTTACCCTCTCTACCCGCACTTTCCAATCCTTGGCCCCAGGGCAGAACTTCCTTGATGGAGCTGGATCTGTGATTGCTCTTTACACCCTGGTAAGCAGGGTGTCTGGAGTGTGACCATAGTGATCGCCAGATGTTCCAGCTGACCTTCTGCTCCTTCCTGTTTTCTCACCTTCTAGTGTGAAGCACTAGAAGAAAAGACCACAAAGTTATCTAGTAGCATTACTGGGCCTGTAGCAGAAAAGAAAATCACCATTTAAAATAGTGAAAGCAATTAACTACCGACGTTTTCATATTCAAAGGAAGCTCCAGAATTTACATCTGGAAGAAATTTACTCTTTTATTGAGGAAAATATTTATTAAGTGTTTTGGTCAAGGAAAACAAACAGAGCTAAACTGCTCTCCACAATAAAATAAAGAGCAGGGACTTCCCTTGTGGTCCAGTGGTTAAGAATCCACCTGCCAATGCAGGGGATATGGGTTTGAGCCCTGGTCTGGGAAGATCTTACATGCCATGGGACAACAAAGCCCATGCACCACAACTACTGAGCCTGCGCTCTAGAGCCCGCAAGCCACAACTACTGAGTCCATGTACCACAACTACTGAAGTGCACGTGACTAAAGCCCATGCTCTACAACAAGAGAAGCCACTGCAATGAGAAGCCCATGCATCACAACGAAAAGTAGCCCCTGCTCACCACAACTAGAGAAAGCCCACATGCAGCAATGAAGACCCAATGCATTCAATAAATAAATAAATAACTTTATTTAATAAATAAATAAATAAAATAAAATAAAGAAAATGATGTTTGGTGTTTTGAGGACAGATCAGAAAGATCTCCCTTAAGAGGAACTTAAGTCAACAAAAAGCAAAACTATGAAGGAGTTCTCGTGGTTTTTGAGGAAGGGAGTGCCAGAAAGGCAATGTATTAGAAAAGTGACAGGGTGAGGTTGACAGAATTTAAGACTAATGATGTCACATATGCAACTACCTTATTCTGTAATTTCCCTTCATTTTCTTCTCAAGTATCCAGCAAAGATCTATTAATCAGTATTAATATTAGCTTTGGGTTAGCACTGCCTTTAGGAATAACAAAAAGACTTTGTTTTGGGAGAAACAGAACAATGAGGCCTAGACTACCCTGGAGATGTGGTAAGAAGATGTAAAGAAGTGAATGAAAAGATTATAGATGGTGGAGAAAACAGTAGCTGCTGGAGCTCAGATTATGAGTGGACAAATGACAACCAGGATGAGTAAGATCTGCTGGGAATAATGAGAAAATCTGGGAGAAGACTCAGTTTCCTTGTTGGGCCAGTTATTAGGGGATTGGACTCATTTATTTTCTTTAAATATTAAAGAAAATCGTGTTCTCAGAAGGCTGAAGGACTTGAGGTCCCTTGGCTTCATAGATCACAGAATCTGATAGAGAATGGAAAGAAAAATGGATTCAGATAGCATTTGGATAAATACATAGAGTAGATTCATTCAAAGAATGTCAATCAGAAGTTAGTAAATGTTATTAAAAGTTATGAGAGTATATTAATGGAAATTAATGAGGTTTTAATAATACATCCCAAGCCTTGAAGACAGATTACAAAAAAACCACAACTTCCCATTGTTCTCATATTACTGAGAACAAATATCCAGTAGGATGATGCACCCAAAATATTCATGTAAAATTATACACAGAACAATGAATGTTTAGCATCTACCATTATTCTCTTTAATGACATATTGTTTCTTTCTTATGTACTTTTCATAGTAAAAGTTTTCCTTGTTTATTTGCCTACTGCCTGAATCCGATCACTAACATTTAATCTCCTTGAGGGCAAGACCTAATCTATATAGCTCACTGATATATATCTGGAGACCAGAACAGTGACTGACAGATAGCATATGCTCTATAAAAATTTATTAACCTGAATGAATGAAATTAAAAAGCTACAGAAGTTATAGACTTTAATACATGTATTCCTTAATGGAACAAAAGACAAAAAGTAATGTTACAGGTAACAGAAAGTGAAAATAATTATACTACACAAGGGCATGATACAGATATCCATAACCTGGCATCAAGGCTGATAATGCAGTGATTTATTCATTGAGCATAGAGACTATTTTCTTTAATGCCTGATTAATGTATTGCCTGTTCCTAACTGTCTGTGCCATTTGGCACTACAGTTTTTTTTAATAGAAATATATGGGTTGGGCTTTGGAATTTATGAGTCTGAAGTATATTTAGAAACTGCTCAAAAATAATTACAATTTTTGAAAAATTCAGAATGTAGGCATATAAATTGTTAGTATATGAACGTAGGCTACATTCAAGTGCGGTTACTATTGCTCAAGTATTTTGAACATCAATCTTTGAATTACCTTTAGAATCAACTAAAGAGTCACACACAGTAAAGTCTATTCAGTGTCTATATCCTAGGATATTTTCCCCAAGCATCACAACTCAATTATGATAAATATTATATTTTCTCAAATAGGCTCCAAAGACTTTTGGCTACTTCAAAAGAATTGCTCTATGTTCTTTGTTCAGGAGACTCTAATATTTTATGAGTATATTTCACAAAATGTTTCAGGAGATAGTGGGCTCACTGGATACATTTCATTACGTTGAAAGGCTTAACATCCATTTAAAGTTTTCAGTTTTAAAATGTTTGTTAAATGACCAATATTAAAACTTTTCCATGTATAAGTTATAACCATTCCATATTATAGGTTTTCTCTGTGCTAATATGTCTGTTGTCAATTCAGTAATGTGTTGTTCTTTTAATGAGGACCTAGAAACATTATAATGAAGACTACTGAGAAAGGAAAATGTCTTTATTCTTCATTTCTATAGTGATGTTATAGTGTTGGTTTCAAAATGCTACAATACTCTGTAGATGAGGGAAGATTTCATAAAGAAGACAATTATGCAAGTATATCCCTTTAGTGTTAGAGGATATTCATTCATAATGATGAAATCCACAACTTTTTTCAATTGCTAGTAGACACCAACAGTTAAGGTACATGCGTACACAAATAAACTGGTCTTCTGTGACTTCCTGCTGGTTAAAGAGCCTTTGGGAACTTTTAAAAAATTGCTAATCATCTATTCCTAGCCAGGTTAGCCTAAAGTTTCATTTAAAAACTTTTTCTTTCATCTTTGGCCAAGGAGTGAAAGTAGCAGCAACATTTCTTACTGCCTATATATTTATTATATACCCATGTTTATCTATAAATATCCTTCTACCATCTATTTATCTACCTATCTATCTATCTATCTATCATCTATCTATCAATCTATCTATCTACCTATTTATCTAAAGAGTAAGTGTGTTTTTCTTTTCTCCCTCTGCTTAACAGATATAAACCTAGAAGGAGAAATAATATTTCATTTTACTATTGGCTGCCCACTTCATTAAGGCAAGAAGTTCTCATTCTATATGGATGCTGACTAGCTTGAGTCTATAAAGTACACATGACACTAAAGCTGACATAGTCATTCCTCCATTTCTTTTCTACAAAATTAATTCTACATTAATTAAACAAAAAGTTGCTTGCCACTAGACATGGCTACTTAAGACAGCCATGGACACTAATTTTATTTTTATGTATTCATTTTATATTTTTTGACTCACATGGAAGTCATGGCACAGAAACAGAAAGAACTATCCTCCTGCTTGAAGGAGCTGGGTCTTTTCTTCAGAACTGAGTGTCAAGGATTGAATTTGTCTTATTGCTTTTTCCTTTAACATTGGCTTCCAAAAACACTTCTCAGAACAAAGTCCTCACTTATTCAGATATCTTTTCAGATTCCTGCATATGTAATGAAGAAAAATACAACAAGATTGTAAAGGTATATGGTAACTTTCATTTATTATTGGTTAACAGTGCACTCATTAAGTACTAAGCACAGTCTCACATTGCATCAAATGATGTATTGTGGCCAAAACAATGGAAGATGGTAATACTGCTTTGCTGTATACTGGCCCATTCAGTAATGAGCCTCAAGCTTTAAAAAAAATAATAATTGAAATATTAAGGTACATAAACAATAATTCAAGGAACTAAGAATGTTTTGCCTACAGAGAGAAAACCCAGGGAGAATATGATTCTGAATTCCTCATAGGAGGAAGAGAGAATAAACTTATTCTGGACATATCCAGTGGATAAAATTAGAATATATTACAGACTTGGGGTTATTGCAAGGGACAGGTCAAAGCAAGAAAGAGCTATTATACCCAGTGGCTTCATAGCTATACTTCTTTGGCTGTCCCAGTCACTGTATCTCATTGAGTACTCTGGCTTTGGTTCTCTTTCTTGACATCCTAGAGTTCAATCAATTTTCCTATCAGTACAAACAAACTAGGAAAACACTCCTTCTTTGAACAAATCACAAGCACTGGAAAGTATAAAAAGAGATTTTTGTTTGCTTGTTTTGTTTTGTCTTTTTTTTTTTTTTTGGCTAAGATCAAAGATAAATCAAGATCTGGCAAAGTTTATAGGCAGAAAGGACAGGGTTACAAAGAATAACACAAAAGAATACCTGCATGTAACAAGCTTCCCAAATAATTTGCATGAAAGACCAAGAAAGAAAGGGGATCAAGATGGCAGAGTATGAAGACCCTGAACTCACCTCTCACAGGCACAACAAAATTACACCTACTTACAGAGAAACTATCTATGAGGATGACCTGAAGATTAGCAGAAATTTTCCACAACTAAAAAGGAGCCACAATGAGATAGGTAGGAGGGCCAGAGATATGGTCTAGTCAGGACCCACACTCCCAGGTTGGTGACCTACAAACATGAGGGATGTCACATAGGGATATCCTCTGAGGAGTGAGGGGTCCAAGCAACACATTGTGTTCCCTACCCCAGGGGTCTTGCATCAGAAAGACCAGACCACAGAAAGCTGGGACTTGAAAACCAATAGGGCTTACATTCAGGAGAGCCCTAGGGTTATGGGAAACAAAGGCTCAACTCTTAAAGGGCACATGCAAAATGTCACACACCTTGAGTCCCAGCACAAAGGTGGTAGCTTGAAATGAACCTGAGCCAGACCTACTTGCTCATCTTGAAATCAATTATAATGAAAAAAAAAAACCCTACAAAACCCCCACAAACACATGAAGCCTAAACAAGATGCTACTAAACAAATAATGGGTCACTGAAGAATCAAAGAGGAAATTAAAAAATACCTGGAGACAGATGAAAATAGAAACAAAATAGTCCAAAATCTGTGGGAAGCAGCAAAAGCAGTTTTAAAAGAGAAATTTATAGTGATACAAGCCTACCTCAAAAACAAGAAAAACATCAAATAAACAATCTAAACTTACACCTAAAGGAACTAGAAAAAGAAGAACAAAACAAAACCCAAAGATAGTACAAGGAAAGAGACCATAAAGATCAGAACAGAAATAAATGAAATAGAGATGGAAAAATAAATCAATGAAACTAATAGTTAAGTCTTTGAAAAGATAAGCAAAATTGATAAACCTTTAGCCTGACTCATCAAGAAAAAAAGAGAGAGGGGCCAAGTAAATAAAATCAGATATGAAGGAGAAGAAGTTACAACTGACACCATATAAATATAAAGGATCATGAGAGATTGGTACAAACAGCTATATGACAATAAAGTGGACAACCTAGAGCAAATGGATTAATTCCTAGAAACATAGAGTTCTTGGAGAATTCTCAAGACTGAATCAGGAAGAAATAGAAAATACAAATAGACAAAATACCAGTAATAAAATCGAATCAGTTAAAAAACAAAAACTCACAATAAACAAAAGTCCAGGACTAGATGGATTCAAAGCTGAGTTCTACCAAGCATGGAAAGAGGAGATAACACTGATCATTCTCAAACTATTCCAAAAAATTGAAGAAGAAGGAACACTTCCAAACTCGTTCTACAAGGTCAGCATCACGGATTCTAAAACGAGACAAAAACACCAACAGAAAGAAAATTACAGGCAATATTACTGATGAAAAAAGATGAACATTTCCTCAACAAAATATTAGTAAACTGAATTCAACAATATCTAAAAATGGATCCTAAACTGTGATCAAATGGGATTTATCCCAATGATGCAAGGATGGTTTAGTATCCACAAATAAATCAATGACATTAACAAGTTGAAGGAAAAAATCACAAAGGATTATCTCAATAGATGAAGAAAAAGCTTTTGAGAAAATTCAACCTCTATTAGTGATAAAAACTCTCAAGAAAGTGAATATAGAGGGAACATAACTCAATATAGTAAAGGCCATATATAACAAACCTACAGCCAATATCATATTCAACAGTGAAAAACTGAGAGCATTTATTTATTTATTTATTTATATATATATATTTTTGTGGTACGTGGGCCTTTCACTGTTGTGGCCTCTCCCACTGCAGAGCACAGGCTCTGGATGCTCAGGCTCAGAGGTCATGGCTCATGGGCCCAGCCGCTCTGCAGCATGTGGGATCTTCCCAGACCGGGGCATGAACCCGTGTCCCCTGCATCGGCAGGCAGACTATCAACCACTGTGCCACCAGGGAAGCCCCTGAAAGCATTCATTTCTATCATCAGGAGCAAGAAAAGGATACCCACCCTTGCTCCTTTCAACTAATACAGTATTAGAGGTCCTACATTGGTCCACCAGAGTTCTCCAGGCCCCATGTAATATCAAAGGGTGAAAACTCTCCCAGAGATGTCCTTCTCAACACTAAGACCCAGCTCTCCTCAATGACCAGCAAGCTACAGTGCTGGACACCCCATGCCAAACAACTAGCAAGATAGGAACACAACCCCACCCATTAGCAGAAAGGCTGCCCAAAATCATAGTAAGTTCACAGACACTCCAAAACACACCACCAGATGCGGTCCTGCCCACCAGAAAAATAAGATCTGGCCTCATCTACCAGAACACAGGCACCAGCCCCTCCATCAGGAAGCCTACACAACCCACTGAAAAAATCATACCCTCTGCGGGCAGAAACCAAAAACAATGGGAACTATGACCTGCAGCCTGCGAAAAGGAGACCCGAAACACAGCAAGTTAAGCAAAATTAGAAGACAGAGAAATACACAGCAGATGAAGAAGCAAAGTAAAAACCCACCAGACCAAACAAATGAAGGGAAATAGGAGATAATAGTAAACGTGGTCCAAAATTTTGGAACTAGAACGGAGAAAAAACGAACAAACAAACAAAAAAAACAAAAACGTTTAACAAGGACCTAGGAGAACTAAAGAGCAAACAATGATGAACAACACAATAAATGAAATAAAAAATTCTCTAGAAGGAATCAATAACAATAACTGAGGAAGAAGAACAGATAAATGACCTGGAAGATAATATAGTGAAAAAACTACCACAGAGCAGAATACAGAAAAAAGAATGAAAATAATTGAGGACAGACTCAGAGACGTCTGGGACAATATTAAATGCATCAACGTTTGAAGTATACGGGTCCCAGAAGAAGAAAAGAAAGAGAAAGGGTATGAGAAAATATTTGAAGAGATTATAGTTGAAAACTTCCCAAATATGGGAATGGAAAGAGTCAATCAAGCCCAGGAAGCACAGAGAGGCCCATACAGGATAAATCAAAGGAGAAACACACCAAGACACATATTAATCAAACTATCAAAAATTAAATACTAAGAAAACATATGAAAAGCAGCAAGGGAAAAGCAACAAATAACATATAAGGGAATCACCATAAGGTTAAAACATGATTTCTCAGCAGAAACCCTGCAAGCCAGAACAGTGTGGCAGAACATGTTTAAAGTGATGAAAGGGAACAACTACAACCAAGGTTACTCCACCCAGCAAGAATCTCTTTCAGATTCGACAGAGAAAATAAAACCTTTACAGACAAGCAAAAGCTAAGAAAATTCAGCACCAAAAAGCCAGCTTACAACAAATGCTAATGGAACTTCTCTGGTCAGGAAACACAAGAGAAGGAAAAGACCAACAAAAACTAACCCAAAACAATTAAGAAAATGGTAATAGGAACATACATATCAACAATTACCTTAAATGTAAATGGTTTAAATGCTCCAACCAAAAGAAATAGACTGGCTGAGTGGACACGAAAACAAGACCTGTATATATGCTGTCTACAAGAGACCCACTTCATACCTAGGGACACATACAGACTGAAAGTGAGCAGATGGAAAAAGATATTCCAAGCAAATGGAAATCAAAAGAAAACTAGAGTATCAATTCTCATATCAGAAAATATAGACTTTGAAATAAAGACTATTAAAAGAGACAAAGAAGGCCACTACATCATGATCAAGGGATCAATCCAAGAAGAAGATATAACAATTGTAAATACTTATGCACCCAACATAGGAGCACCTCAATACATAAGGCAAATGCTAACAGCCATAAAAGGGGAAATTGACAGTAACACAATACTAGTAGGCAAATTTAACACACCACTTTCACAAATGGACAGATAATCCAAAATGAAAATGATAAGGAAACACAAGCTTTAAATGATACATTAAAAAAGATTGACTTACATGATATTTGTAGGACATTCCATACAAAAACAACCAAATTCACTGTCCTCTCAAGTGATCATAGAACATTCTCCAGGATAGATCATACCTTGGGTGAAAAATCAAGCCTTGGTAAATTTAACAGAATTGAAATCATATCGAGTATCTTTTCCAACCATACCACTATGAGACTAGATATCAATTACTGGAAAAAATCTGTAAAAAATACAAAGAGGTGGAAGCCAAACAATACACTACTAAATAACCAAGAGATAACAGAAGAAATCAAAAAGGAAACAAAAAATACCTAGAAAAAAATGACAATGAAAGCACGACAACACAAAACCTATAGGATGCAGCAAAAGTAGTTCTAAGAGGGAAGTTTATAGCAATACAATCCCACCTCAAGAAACAAGAAACATCTCAAATAAACAACCTAACCTTACACCTAAAGCAATTAAATAAAGAACAAAAAACCTGCAAAGTTAGTGAAGGAAAGAAATCATAAAGATCAGATCAGAAATAAATGAAAAAGAAGTGAAGGAAACAATAGCAAAGATGAATAAAACTAAAAGCTGATTCTTTGAGAAGATACGCAATATTGATAAACCATTAGCCACACTCATCAAGAAAAAAGGGAGAAGACTCAAATCAATAGAATTAGAAATGAAAAAGGAGAAGTAACAACTCACACTGCAGAAATACAAAGAAACATGAGAGATTACTACAAGCAACTATAGGCCAATAAAATGGACAACCTGGAAGAAATGGACAAATTCTTAGAAAAACACAACCTTCTGAGACTGAACCAGGAAGAAATAGAAAATTTAAAGTGACCAATCACAAGCACTGAAATTGAAACTGATTAAAAATCTTCCAACAAACAAAAGCCCAGAAACAGATGGCTTCACAGGTGAATTCTATCAATCATTTAGAGAAGAGTTAACATCTATCCTTCTCAGACTCTTCCAAATATAGCAGAGGGAGGAACACTCCCAAACTCATTCTACAAGACCACCATCACCCTGATGCCAAAACCAGACAAAGATGTCACAAAAAAGAAAACTTCAGACCAATATCACTGATGAACATAGATGCAAAAATCCTCAAGAAAATACTAGCAAACAGAATCCAACAGCACATTAAAAGGATCATGCACCACGATCAAGTGGGGTTTATCCCAGGAATGCAAGGATTCTTTAATTTATGCAAATCAATCAATGTGATAAACCATATTAACAAATTGAAGGAGAAATACCATATGAACTTCTCAATAGACTGAGAAAAAATTTGACAAAATTCAACACCCATTTATGATAAAAACCCTGCAGAAAGTAGGCAGAGAGGGAACTTACCTGAACATAATAAAGGCCATATATGACAAACCCACAGCCAACATTGTTCTTAATGGTGAAAAATTGAAACCATTTCCACTAAGATCAGGAACAAGACAAGGCTGTCCACTCTCACCACTAATATTCAACATAGTTTTGGAATTTTTAGCCACAGCAATCAGAGAAAAAAAAGGAAATAAAAGGAATCCATATCAGAAAAGAAGAAGTAAAGCTGTCACTGTTTGCAGATGACATGATACTATACATAGAGAATCCTAAAGATGCTACCAGAAAACTACTAGAGCTAATCAATGTATTTGCTAAGGTAGCAGGATACAGAATTAATGCACAGAAATCTCTTGCATTTCTATACATTAATGATGAAAAGGAAATTAAGGAAACACTCCCATTTACCATTGCAACAAAAAGAATAAAATACCTAGGAATAAACCTACCTAAGGAGACAAAAGATCTGCATGCAGAAAACTATAAGATACTGATGAAAGAAATTAAAGATGATACAAACAGATGGAGAGATATACCATGTTCTTCGATTAGAATAATCAACATTGTGGAAATGACTATACTATCCAAAGCAATCTACAGATTCAATGAAAGCCCTATCCAACTCCACTGGCATTTTTCACAGAACTAGAACAAAAAATTTCTCAATTTGTATGGAAACAAAAAAGACCCCGAGTAGCCAAAGCAATCTTGTGAAAGAAAAATGGAGCTGGAGGAATCAGGCTCCCGGACTTCAGACTATACTACAAAGCTACAGTAATCAAGACCGTATGACACTGGCACAGAAACAGAAAGATAGATCATTGGAACAAGATAGAAAGCCCAGAGATAAACCCACGCACATATGGTCACCTTATTTTTGAAACGGAACAGCTACATATAAAAGAATGAAATTAGAACACTCCCTAACACTCTACAGAAAAATAAACTCAAAATAGATTAAAGACCTAAATATAAAGCCAGACACTATAAAACTCTTAGAGGAAAACATAGGCAGAACACTCTATGACATTAATCACAGCAAGATCCTTTAGACCCACCTCCTAGAAAAATGGAAATAATGAGAATAATAAACAAATGGGAAACTTAAAAGCTTTTGCACAGAAAAGGAGACCATAAACAAGATGAAAAGACAACCCTCAAAAAGGGAGAAAATATTTGGATATGAATCAATGGACAAAGGATTAGTCTCCAAAATTACAAGCAGCTTATGCAGCTCAATATCAAGAAAACAAACAACCCAATCCAAAAATGGGCAGAAGACCTAAACAGACATTTCTCCAAAGAAGATATACAGATTGCCAACAAACACATGAAAGAATGCTAAACATCACTAATTATTAGAAAAATGCAAATGAAAACTACAATGAGGTATCGCCTCACACCGGTTAGAATGGCCATCAACAGAAACATCTACAAACAATAAATGGTGGTGAGTGTGTGGAGAAAAGGGAAGCCTCTTGCACTGTTGGTGGGAATGTTAATTGATACAGCCACTATGGAGAAAGGTATGGAGGTTCCTTAAAAAACTAAAAATAGAACTACCATACAACCTAGCAATCCCACTACTGGGCATATACTCTGAGAAAACCATAATTCAAAGAGAGTCATGTAGCACAATGATCATTGCAGCTCTATTTACAATAGCTAACCATGGAAGCAACCTAAGTGTCCATCGACAGATGAGTGGATAAAGAAGATGTGTCACATATATACAATGGAATGTTACTCAGCCATAAAAATAAATGAAATTGAGTTATTTGTAGTGTGGTGGAGGGACCTAAAGTCTGTCATACAGAGTGAAGTAAGTCAGAAAGAGAAAAACAAATACCGTATGCTAACACGGTACTAGAGAGTATTATGCTACGTGAAACAAGTCAGACAGAGAATGAAAAATACCATATGATTTCACATATATGTGGAATTTAAAAAACAAAAACACAAAACAAAATGAAAACTCATAAATACAGAGAAAAATGTGTTATTACCAGAGGGGAGGGGTTTGGGGGGGCAAAAGAGGCAAAGTATATTTAGATGTGCAAACCTCCAGTTATAAAATAAATAAGCCACAAAGATGTAATATACAACATAAGGAATATGGTCAATAATAATGTAATAACTTTGCATGGGGACAGATGGTTACTAGACTTATTGTGGTGATCATTTCATAATGTACGTAAATGTCAAATCACTATGTAATACACCTGAAACTAACATAATATTGTACATCAACTATATTTCCATTAAAAAAAAAGAGAGACAAAGAATTCTAACCCAAAACTGATTTAAGCTTGCTGTATTTTCATACTTGATGGGAACTTAATTCTGTTTTTTCGTCTTTTCTAAATGTCAAAACTATCCCCCTAGCCAAAAACCATGCTATAATATGTTATAATTCTGTAGTCTACAGCTCACCTCAATTTAAATAAACAATCTATAAGGTGAAATGTTTACCTACCTTTTTCTTTCTCAGCACAAAGATTTCTCATAGTCAGGTAGAATCCATTCAATTTTCATATCTATCTGTATCAATATCTTGAGAGGGGTTCTTTAATATGCTTTTATATAAATTTAACCAAAAGATTTTTCAGTTTGTTACTGCTTAATAAACACCTCAAAACCTAATGGTTTAAATAATAAATATTTTATTATATCTTATAATTTTATAGATCAGGATTTAGGCTGTGCTCAGTTGAGCAATTCTTTTCACGCAGTGCCTACAAAGGTCACTGCATGGTATCAACTGACAGACATCTTGGTCTGGAGGGTCCAAGATAGCTTCATTCACTAGGTGGGGATGGATGGAAGACTGGCTCATTTAGGGCTATTGACCAGAGTCCCTACATGTGACTTTTTCAGTACGTCCATCTTAGGGTAAATTAGAATCCGGTCATGGCTGCTTCAGGCTCTCAAAGAGAGTATTCCAAGATAAAGGAAGTGGAAACTATCAGTCTTTTAAGGCCTGGGCCCAGAAACTATATTTCTTTGGTTAAACAATCGCAAACCTCTGAATTTCAAGTGGAATTGACATGAGCCCACCTCTAAATAGAAAGAGAGTCAAAGAATTTGCAACCATCTTTAACTTTCCACACTACTAACTATAGGAGTCTATGGGGATGTACACAAAAATATATACAATAAACTGCAATATACACTCTCATTTCCCTGCTCTCAAAGAATACATGATGATTTGGCTGGCCTTGTGTCCTCTTCTTGCACTGTGAAATTCTGTGTTTTTTTCTGCTTCATGTGGTACTTGACTTGTTTCATACCTATTTGTTATAGGATGCCACCTTTATATCACAATGTCTTTATTTTTTGCAGAAAATTATAATTATCCTTTACATGTGTTCAACATTCACTTTATTGACCACCTTTATTACTATTATTCTGCAGAAATTTTGTTTCTTTGCAATACATTCTGTGCAGTGCTGGCTTCCAGGTTTAAATTCCTGGGAATGGTGCCCTTATTCCTTTTTATTTGAACTGTTTAAGTTATGTGCTACATACTTTGTTTTTTGTTTGTGTTTCAAGATTTTATTTTTTAGAGCAGTGTTAGGTTTACAACAAATTTGAGAGGGAGGTACAGAAATGTCCCATATACCTCTTGTCCTCACACATACATAATCTCTCACATTATCAACATCACTCACCAGAATGGTACATTTTTTACCAAGAATGAACCTACATTGACACATCATAATCACCCAAAGTCCATAGTTTATGTTAGGATTAACTCTTGGTATTGTACATTTTATGGGTTTGGACAAGTGTATAATAACATATATCTATCATTATAATATCATATAGAATATTTTGACTGGTTAAAAATTCTCTATGCTCTGCCTGTTTATCTCTCCCTACAACTCCTGGAAACCACTGACCTTTTTATTGTTTCCATAGTTTTGTCATTTCTAGAATGCCATATTTTATTTTATTTTGTTGGCTCTCTGACAGCTACGTCTGTGGAGATGAGAGACATTGAATGCTGTATACTCTAGCAAAGTTTTCTCAATCTCTACATTGTTAACATTTTGGGAGGGATAAGATTTTTGTGGAGCACTGTCCTGTACATTGTAAGATTTTTAGATGCATCCCTGGCATCCACACACTAGATGTGAGTAGCACTACCCTCTCCCATTGTGCCAGTTGTGTTTAGACATTGCCAGACATGCCCAGTGGCACAATTACCCATTGTTAAGAGCCATCGCTTTAGCAGGGATAGTAACTCCTTGATTAGAATTCAAGATGAAAACAATAATTCTACCACTGGGTGGAAATACAGAACTCACATAAAACCCTGACACAGGAAAGAAGAAACTTCTCTGTTTAACTTATCAAGACCAAAGTCCAGTGCACTCTGTGCCACTACTCTGTACCCAACCTGATTCCTAGACTCCTTTCCCTGACCCATAGCCCCAGAGTAAGATTACATATAATCTCTCATTCCTAGCTACTCTGATTAGTGGTCTCCTCATGTCCTAGAACCCAAGTAATGCCTGTTAGATCCTGATTGCCTCACATTTCTTCCCACTTCAAAGATAGCTATCCTGTAGAAACTTCCATCAAATTCCCTTTCCTGAGATGGAAGATACTAAATTTTAATTAAACCTAGATAAACACATATGGCTGGAATTCCATGAATCAAATAACTTTTCTCCTCTTCCTTCCTGACTTCCATTGACCAATCACAAAGGTTTTTAGGTAAACATCTCCATTTAATTTTCAACAAATTACATGTAAAGAGATAATTGATTTGTTAGAATTTTATAAAATTAGAAAAAAATAACCTCCTCAGTTCTGGCCAAGCTGGAGTTAACCCATAAAATGTATTTCCCTTATTAATTAAAACAAAAAGCTCTCTATAACATGCAAAAACAATGACCTGAGAACACTAAAAAAACAAAAGCAGAATTGCACACAGGAGTCAAAATTTGACTGTCAGAACATGACCTATTTTAGGTGGATTTCCCACTTTATAATTTCTTCTAACTTGAATGCAATGGAAGGCCATAGTCATGAATCTGTATGGAAGCAAAAACTCTGATAGGAACTCTATCTTTCTGTCCAAATAACCTGGGAAAAGGGACTGCTGTGGTTCAAAGAGTCAGAAGGAAATCATGTTAATTTATTTTCCTCCTTTTTTAACTCCTGGCATGCCACAGGAGACAGGACTCAGTAGCAAAGCTGCATGGAAGTTGCAGCATAGGAAGATAAAGCTCTGAGTGAAACTACATGTGTCTAGTCAAAAGAACTGGGAAGATGGTTTCTGCAGACCAGGAAATATTGGGAGAATTCTAGTAAAGAGAAAGTTGAAGAAGGAGATCAACTAATTCTGTACATGAACCTGTATATTTTCCAGGCTCACTCAACTATACATTCACAAGACAGAACAAACCAGCATAGCAAAGGCTATCAGAAGTAAACTAAGATTTATGTCACCATCCATGTTTCAGATTAAGCCCTTAGTGGCATATATTTGAGGAGATCAAGACAACAGAACAAAGGCTTTACAGATCGAACTGAGATTAGAAGCATGGCCTACAAAAGGTAAGGCATAACTCTCAGTCTGCACCTAAAATAAAACAACTACACAAAACAAAAACAACAAAATAACATTTTGTAGAAGATTCTAGTAGGATTAACAATCTGTACAATGTTATATTTTAAATTACCAAAATAAATCCAAAATTATTTGAAATACAAAAATAACATAAAAACGTGACTTAATTTTAAGAAAAAATAAACATTCATTAGATGCCATCTCTAAGATGACCCATGCATTAGAATTATCATAAAAGTCTTTAAGTAGCTGTTGCAAATATGTTCAATAAGGTAAAGTAAACATACTTGAGTGGAAAGATAGAAGTTTTCAGAAGATAAATTGAAACTTCAAAAAAGAACTAAATAGAAATTTTAAAACTGAAAAATACAGTAATAGGAATTTTTAACATTCTCTGATGCACTCAGGAAAGAATGAAAGAAAAAATCTGTTAACTTGAAGACAGAGAATATAAATTATTCAGTCTGAAAAACAGAGAGACAAAATATTGAATAAAATGAGCAGACCTAGAAATCTACATCAAATGTTCTTGACAACCAGATCATTGGAGTCACAGAGGGAGAAGAGAAAGAGATTGGTGCAGAAAAATTTTTGATGAAATAATAGCTGAACATATCTCAAATTTGATGAAAGATACAAATTTACAGATTTAAGAAGTTTGGTGAACACCAAGATGATGAAATTTAAACAAAACAATGGCCTGAAATATTATCATCACAGTGCTTAAAAACCAAAAGTAAAGAAAAAAAATTGAAAGCAGGTAGAGAAAAATGGCACATTATCTATAGGGGAACAACAATTCCAATTACTGTGAATTTATTATCAAAAAACACAGAGGCCATAAGACAATGAAACAGTATCTTTAAAGTGCTGGAAGAAAAACACTGTCAATCCAGAATTATGTATCTAGAGAAAATATCTTTCAAGAATGAAGATATTATCCAGTTATGGATCATATGGTTCTTAAATCTGTGGCTTCTGATCTTTAAACTTCCCTCTGGTGTCAATTTCTTTTTTTTTTTTTAGAAATTTCAACCATGAAAGGTCTGATTTTGGTTAATCAGATCATCATAAGGTGAAAGATTTATGATGCTGATCTCATAACATCTTAAATTTTCTAGCTATATTTGATATTAACTGGCCTTTTTTTCTGGATGATTAATATAATAAAATTCATAATAGGTTATTTAAAGTTTCATGACAGTCAAAGTATCTTTTCTCTAAGAAGAACTTTGACAACCTGGAATTGCTCCATAAAAGTATGACCTGGACTGGGAGATATATGGAAATAATGTCATAAAAGTAATGGATGGAATGACCTGGGGTAGTTTAAGGAACAAAAAATGCCTTGCTTTTCAAATCAGTTAAACTGATCTCCTATTCTCCTTGAATGTCATATTCTACTTGATATTGCATATGCAATAGACAGTATACAGAGTGAATATACAGTCAAATTCAGCATTCTTAAGTTCTCTTGAATGGTTTTTGGTGTGAACCTGAGTTTTGCTGTTTAGTGTTCATGTACATTTTCTGAGATTTTGAGGATTTCTGCCCTGGAAACACCCTGCTCCATTTAAGATAGATGGCATGGGCTTCCCTGGTGGTGCAGTGGTTGAGAGTCCGCCTGCTGGTGCCGGGGACACGGGTTCATGCCCCAGTCTGGGAGCATCCCACATGCTGCAGAGTGGCTGGGCCCGTGAGCCATGGCTGCTGAGCCTGCGCATCCGGAGCCTGTGCTCTGCTGCGGGAGAGGCCACAACTGTGAGAGGCCCGTGTACCACCAAAAAAAAAAAAAAAAAAGATAGATGGCATGGTGATTTACTGTTGAATGATGAGTCTGGTTGTCACATTCAGAAATTTAACAGTGAAAGAGAAGTTATAATAGTGAAGTGTGACTGATTGGGAAAGGAATATACTGATGATTTCACCAAAAAACACCCTTATGTTCTAGTGGAGATGCTGAAACAAACCACATACTGTATCATGTTTGACCCTGAAGTATATGGCTTGAGGACAATATTTACAGTATACTATGCCATCAAGGTATTAACCACATGTATGAGAGAAAAAAATAAAACAAAAATCCCATGGTTTTACTTATCCAAAAATTCACTAACCCTATTAACACTTGGGACTCAAATGATATTCTCACAGGAGAATATCAAAGTTTCATTTTCTTTTAATCCTTTATTTATTTAGGATAAATTTTCTTTTCACCATTTTCTCAAATTTTAGCTCTTTCATAAGCAATTTGACTTCCACTTGCCTCCAAATTTGCTACCATATGACAGCTCCTATCAGTTATGGAAAAAATAAGGCTTATATTTGCCCATAATATTTATTTTTCCTTTTTTTAAATTAATCAATTTTATTTTTGGCTGCATTGAATCCTCACTGCTGCATGCAGGGTTTTTTTTTTCCCTCTGGTAGTGGCGAGTGGGGGCCACTCTTTCCCGCGGTGCACAGGCTTCTCACTGTGGTGGCCTCTCCCGTTGTGGAGCATGGGCTCTAGGCATGTGGGCCTCAGTAGTTGTGGCATATGGGCTCAGCAGTTGTGGCTCATGGGTCCTAAAATACAGGCTCAGTAGTTGTGGTGCATGGGCTTAGTTGCTCTGTGACATGTGGGATCCTCCCTGACCAGTGTCCCCTGTATTGGCAAGTGGATTCCTAACTACTGCACTACCAGGGAAGCCCTGACCATGATATTTAATCCTAACTCATTCATTGCTTTCTGATACTGCAGCTAGGAACACTTCATATTGTTAAGGACTCAGTTGTTTTCAATAAATTATTGCCTTACAAATTCTTCTACACATGTATTCCCAAAAGGAAAAGAGAGAAAATCTATCCTCTTTAGAGAAACTGAGGGAGTAGGGAAGGGATAGCATAGCCTTAAAAAACACTGCATGTTAAAAAATCCAATTGGGACCTTCCCTGGTGATGCAGTGGTTAAGAATCTATGTGCCAATACAGGGGACATGGGTTTGATCCCTGGTCCTGGAAGATCCCACATGCCACAGAGCAACTAAGCCCATGCACCACAACTACTGAACTTGTGCTCTAGAGCCCATGAACCACAACTACTGAGCCCATGTGCCACAGCTACTGAAGCCTGTATGCCTAGAACCAATGCTCCGCAACAAGAGAAGCCACTGCAATGAGAAGCCTGCACACCACAACGAAGAGTAACCCCCACTCACCGCAACTAGAGAAAGCCCACATGCATGAACAAAGACCCAACGCAGCCAAAAATAATAAATAAATAAATAAATTTATTTTAAAAATTTCAATTGATTTCTCACTTAGTTTTAAGGTGAAAGTAATATTTGCATGTATCTGTTCCAAAAGATATTCATGTCTATGTAACATAAAATGCTACTCTAAGTTACCAATTCAATCACATAATAATACCACTGCCACACCAAAATCTTTATTTAAGACTGACACCTTATGAGGAACATATCACATTTGATCCTGAATATGAAAGTTGAGTGACAATCAAGAGAATATTATCTTTGTTATGTAGATGAGAGGTCTGAGGCCCAGGGATAGTGAAAGTCTTTCAAGACCAAACTTGTAACTATAACTATCTTGACATGATTTGAGTGTTTATTATGTCCCAAGGTCTTTATTTTATTAACACATTTAGTCCTAAGTACTATTATTGTCCCCATTTTACCTATGAGAAAACAGATGTGGATAGGTTAAGCAACTTGTCCAAGTTTAATATCTACTAATTGGTAAAATCAGAACACAAACTTCTGTTTGACCTAAAAGTTACACCTTTAACTTTTCTGCCGTGCAATAGAGTCTAGAACCCAGTTATTCTCTTTTTTTCTTGTTCAGGCAGTTCAGGATACTTTTAGTCTACTCCTGTCATGGCTATTTCATCTTTTATTAAATGTCCCATATTATTTTGGCTTTTCTCATAGACTCTTCCTAACAATTTTATGTAGTTAGCATGGAGTAAGTTGATTGGACCAATTGTTTTCAGGCCCAGCCACATTTTGTTCATACTTTGAGTCCCTGATCCATGATAGTTTCCTTGAACAAGGAAAAATGCTGGTGATTATAAAAATAGGGCAGGAAGTAAAATTAGTAGAATCCTGCTCTTTCCATTTCTTTGAGTTCTTGGCTCTTGTTGTCTTTTGTCCCTCTTTTGAGACATTGACTTTGCAGTTTCCCAGAATTCTGAGTCACACTTTAGGCTGGGCACTAGACCAGCAAGTAGTTGGAAGCCAAGGAGTGTTCCTGGGATGCTAAACCAAGGTGAGAGCCATTTCCTCACCAGGTTGGAGAGCATCCATGAGTATGAAGAAAGCTGAAAAGCTAAGTCAGAATTTATGGCTGAAGATGCAACATGCTGGAAATATGAAAGCCAAGACGGAAAGCCATGATGATGATGATGATGATGATAATGATAATTTATTGAAAACTTAAAAATAAAGCAAAAGCATGGCATGTCCTTCCAGTATCATACTGGGGAATTATTTAATGGACCACCCAAGATTATTTATTTTTAAGAAAATATTACTATATTGACTTTGCTATTTACTATTTAAAATGTGGATACTGAAAAGTTATATGTAAATTTGTAGATTTTTATCTTTTAGAGATGTAAATATTTTTTTTCCTAGAAAAGATAAACCCAAAGATATGGATTACTGCCTTGTAGAACATTAACAAGTTTTATAACTAACTTCACAATCTTATTTAAATTTTATTCTCTGCCTCCCGATGCCCCACTTTCCCCAATTATAAACATGTTACATTAGTGTGGTATAGTCTTACAATTGTTGAGTATTGATACATTATTATTAATTAACCTCATTATCTTAAAATACTATAAATAATGGGTCTTCAAGTGCTTTTCAACTAGCATTACCATCTTACTGCTACAGGCATACCTCATTTTATTGTGCTTCATGGATATTGCATTTTTTACAAATTGAAGATTTGGAGTAAACTTGCATTGAGCAAGTCTATTGGTGCCATTTTCCAAGATCATTTGCTCACTTCAAGTCTCTGTGTCACATTTTGGTAATTCTCACAATATTTCAAACTTTCTCATTAATATTATATTTGTTATGGTGATCTGTGAACAGTGATCTTTGATGTTACTGTAGTAATTGTCTTGGGGTACCACAAACAGCACATAGGTAAGATGGTGAACATAACCAATAAATGTTCTATGTGTTCCTACTGCTGTCCACTAACTGACCATTACCCTGTCTCTCCTCCTCTCCTTTGGTCTTCTTATTCCCTAAGACACAAAAATATTGAAATTAAGCCAATTAATAACCCTACAATGGCCTCTAAGTGTTCAAGCAAAAGGAAGAGTTACATGTGTTTCACTTTAAATCAAAAGCTGGAAATAATTAAGCTTCGTGAGGAAGCCATGCTCCGATAAGAAGAAATCAAGACCTGTTGTGCCAAACAGTTAGTCAAGTTGTGAATGCAAAGGAATGTTCTTGAAGGAAATTAAAAATGCTACTCCAGTGAGCACACAAATGATAAGAAAGTGAAACATCTTTATTGCTGACACAGAGAAAGTTTTAGTGGTCTGGATAGAAGATTAAACCAGCTACAACATTTCATTAAACAAAAGCCTAATCCAGAGCAAGGCCCTGTCTCTCTTTAATTCTATGAAGGCTGAGAGAAGTGAGGAAGTTGCAGAAGAAAAGTCTGAAGCTAGCAGATGTTGGTTCATGAGGCTTAAGGGAAGAAGTCATCTCCGTAACTTAAAAGTACAAGGGGAAGCAGCAAGTGCTAATGTAGAAGCTGCAGAAGGTTATCCAGAAGATCTAGCTGAAATAATGAAGGTGGTTACACTAAAAAACAGATGTTCAATGCAGATGAATCAACCAACCTTTTATTGAAAGAAGATGCCATCTAGGACTCTCATAGCTAGAGAGAAGAAGTCAATGCCTGGCTTCAAAGCTTTAAAGGACAGGCTGACTCTCTTGTTAGGGACTAATGGAGCTGGTGACTTTAAGTTGAAGCCAGTGCTCACTTACCATTCCAACAATCCTAGGGCCCTTAAAAATTATGCTAAATCTACTCTGCCTGTTCTCTACAAAGAACAACAAAGCCTGGATGACAGACACATCTGTTTGCAAAGTGGTTTACTGAATATTTTAAGCCCACTGTTGAGACCTACTGCTCAGAAACAAAAACTCCTCTCAAAATATTACTGCTCGTTGACAAGGTACCTGGTCACCCAAGAGAGCTGATGTAGATGTACAGTGAGATTAATATTGTTTTCATGCCTGCTAATGCAATATCCATTCTGTAGCCCACAGATCAAGGAGTAATTTCAACTTCCAAGTCTTATTATTAATAAATACATTTTGTAAGGTTATCGTTACCATAAATAGTGATTCCTCTGATGGATCTGGGCAAAGTCAATTGAAAACCTTTTGGAAAGGATTCACCATTCTAGATGCCATGAAGATAATTTTGATTCATGGGAATAGGTCCAAATATCAATATTAACAGGAGTTTGGAAGAAGTTGATTTCAACCTTCATGGATGACTTTGAGGGTTTAAGTCTTCAGTGGAGGATGTAACTGCAGATGTGGTAGAACTAGCAAGAGAAATAAAATTAGAAGTAAATCCTGAAGATGTGACTGAATTGCTGCAATCTCATGATAAAAATTTAATGGATGAGGAGTTGCTTCTCATGGATGAGCAAAAATAGTGGTTTCTTGAAATGGAATCTACTCTGGTGAAGATGATGTGAAAATTCTTGAAATGACAAGGAACTTAGAATATTACATAAATGTATTTGATAAATCAGCAGCAGAATTTGAGAGGACTGAATAGAATTTTGAAAGATATGTGTAAAGTGCTATCAAACAGCATCCCATACTACAGAGAAATTGTTTGTGAAAGTAAGAGTCAATCAATAGGGCAAACTTCATTATTATCTTAGCTTCATGAACTTGCCACAGCCATCTCAACCTTCAGCATCCACCACCCTGCTCAGTCAGCAACCACCAACATTGCGGCAAGACCCTTCCAGCAAAAAAGATGATGACTCACAGGAGGCTCAGATGATGGTTAGCAGTTTTTAGCAATAAGGTGTTTTCTAACAAAGTGTACACAATTTTTTAATGCATAATGCTATTGCACACTTAATAGACTATAGTATAGTGTAAACATAACTTTCATATGCCCTGAGAAACCAAAAAATTCATGTGACTTGCTTTATTACGATATTCACTTTATTGTGGTAGTCTGAAAACAAAGCCACAATATGTCCAAGGTATGCCTGTACACTCATTTATGAGTTAAATAATTTTTACACTTGTATGATACACTTTTAAAATAGTATTCTTTGAAATAGGAACCTGAATTTTTGATGGATAAAATAAATTACCCAAAGTCACATAGCTAGTAGGTAACACAAGAAGGCAGAAATCAAAGAGCAAAAAGCATGAAGTGATTCTGGGTCAGAAGATGAATTGATAAAGAGAGTATTTCTCTCATGGTATGGAGCTCTTTAAGAATAAATACTGTTCTGTCTTCATGTGCCTCCTGCTTCTCAAAGGAGTGAGAATTGAAGCGGATTCAGAGAATGGTGTCTAATTCTTTTGCTTAGAGTAGCATGCCTAATTGTGCTAGCTATGTCATTAATGTCCTGTGAATTAATAAAAACTCTTGTTAATAACTGGTTTATTTTAATAACCTTAATTGTTCAATGTAGCTTGTTCAGTAAGAATGCATACTCTACCTATACTGTATAACTCCAGGGAGCAATAAGATTCACCCACCGTTACCCAAGTCAGTAACTTCTGGGTACCAAATATGCTAGAATTATTTGTAGCTCATTAGCAATTTCATTAATGAATTTGACACAAAAATCAAAGACAAACATGTTTTATTTAATCTTCACAACAAGCTGATGAGGGCAGAGTACAGCGCTTCTGTACATATTTATGGAGAAAGGGACTGAAACTCAGAGTCTAAGTGGCTGACCCAGTGTCAAACATTTGTTTGACCTGGTAATGTATTTTTTGGACTTATCTGATGCCTGGGGCAGGATATGCTTCACAACACAGTGTATCTGGAGTGTGGAATAGAATGTGCACGACCACATCCAACACCCAGTTCCTGACCAAAAATCGCTTTCACCCTTAGATATAAGGTCCATACCTATGAAATAATTCAGAGTGGAAGTCACTAAAATGGTGTTTAATAAGTATGGTGTGCAAGTTGAAGGGGAGAAATTAGGGTTGGCTAGAGTGCTCAGAGAAGACTTCATTCTGAAGATGGATCTCACACTAAACTTTGAAAGACAGGCAGCATTTGGATAGGGAGAGGAATGAAACTGGAGAATTCCAGAAAACAAAGTTTTAGTTAATCTTTAAAAGTGTCCCAATAAACTCTTTGAATCACTTGTTAATTCAATCTACTACTGAATGCTTAGCACTTATCATAGGCCATTTTCAAAAGCTTTCTTATATTACTTCAGTGCTTTAACCAACAACATACAGCCCCAACATTTTTGAAGAAGAAATTGTGATTGCCTTTTACACCTATATTTATAATCTTACAAAATGATTCGCTTCCAATTGCAGTAATGTTTTTATTCTTAGTCTCCCGGACTGAGATGAGTACTTCTGTCTCTAGCATGAAATCCAAATCCTAAGCTTATTTTGAAATTTAGTACCAAGCTTTACTCTAATCTTCTCCAAATGCCAAATTGCAGTTGAGAATATTTTTAAAGCTACAAAATTTCAAGTTAATATCCCTCAAGTTCTCTTTCAGTTTCCATGCTGTTCAACACAGTCAAAATATTTTATAATAAAGATCCTAGAATATGAAACTGGGCAGGACTCTTCAGGACTCTCTCAGTTATATGAGCCACCCCTACCTACCCCCGTGTCTATGTCCCCCTTCTCTTGAAGTTTGAGGCTTTGCTTCAGGCTTCCCCTGAGTCTCAAAATGCTGGCTCAGGAGTTAATGATTGAGAAAATGTGAATGTGTAGTAACAAAGACTAACAGCTGGTCCAGGAGAACTGGTAACAATTTAAATATAGCAGAGTCACAGAATCTTTAGTTCTTCCCTGAAGGACATAGATAATGATATGTGACACATATTTCTAAATTGGGTTTATAGAAACCAGACCCCTACCAGATGGAAACTGCTGACCACAAGCATGCAGACCCCAGACCATTTGGGACCAGAGGTTGATGTTGTTGACTCATGAAATATCACCCTGTTACCTCACCACCAACCAACAAGAAAAATGTCCACAAGGTGATCAGGCACCCTGCAACACACACCCCTCATGTTGCCTTTAAAAAACCTTCCTTGAAAGCCATCAGAGAGTTTGGGTCTTTTAAGCACCAGTTGCCCTTTTCCTTACTTGGTGCCCTGCAATAAACTCTGTACTTTCCCTCACCACAACCCTCTGTCAGTAGATTGGTTTTTCTGAGTGTTGGGTGAGAGAACCCAAATCCAGTTTCGGTAACAGATATATTTACTTCATAAGATTTCTGGTGACAGAAAGAGAATGTGAATAGATAAATTCATATGTGATGCCCACATTTGGGGCATCATCAAAAACTTGTATCTGATGGAAGTAGTTAGTGTTCATTTAGTGTGCTGCCTTAGAGCTATGGGGGAAAATCCTGTAAGAATTTATGTTTTAGAGAGACTGGCTCAATCTTTTAAGTGATTTGTGAATAAAAATGTTGAGGAGAGATGAAGAGGAATAGAATTGCCTAAAATATTTCCCTGTGCATGAAGTATATTTCCTCTATTCTGTGACTTCCTCCTATCCATATCTTACTTCTATAAACCTGTACTCTCATGGGACTGTCAAATATATCTTCAACAGTTAATCCAGGTGGTTGTTGACAAGGATTATTCTGTTCCAGAACTAAGTGAATTTTTATACTAAGCATAAAGGACACAAATCTAAATGATTGATTAAACAATGATTGTAATTGCATGGGATAGGGCTGAGCATGTGGTTTTTTCCAGTGCCCCATCAAACTAAATTATTTAGATGAACACACATCTTGTTGCTATATATAGCCAAACATGATGAAGTGATGTTAATATACCAAAGTCATTATAAACAGCAGCCTATGTTTGAAAAAGATTAAAGTAAACCTTTAGAGTAAGATTTTGAAATAAACTTAGAATTTGGATTTGGAAGAGGATGCAAAATTACTGTTTAGAAATGGAAGTGCTCTTAACTTGGAAATATTTTATTCTCAAAAACAAAAAAAGAAGAAGAAAAGAGTGAGATCAGAGATACATAGCTCTGCTCTTGATGTGAAGAAAAATGACTAGGACACTGGAGCACAGAGAAGGTCAGTATGGAAGAAAGTGTCTTAATTAAATATGAAGTAGTTCTGGGAAAAATGCTAAAGTAGTCCATGAGAGTTTCTTTTTCATGTGTCTTATTAATAGCTGCCTTTAACTTTTAGTGATTTATTTACAGTGTTTATCTAATTTCAATGATGAGACAGTTGTTATAACTCTTGCTGATAAAGTAAAATAGGATTGAGGTTTGATAACATTCACAAAAGACCAAGCAAATCGTATATCAACATTTGTTTCCAAGGAATGATAAATAAAGCTCCACAATTGTAAGACTGATAATTCATATTTACTTTGAGATCTGGAGATTTTACCTATAAAATGTATGAACAGGTATACCTATGAAGTTATTGATCATGAGGACCATATTTGATTCTCCATTGGAAAGACAAACACTTTTAGCATAATTCTTCCAGATACTAGGCTTACATTCAAACAGAATAGAACAACAGGACAGTATCCTGAGAAGAATTACTTCAATAAGGAGTCAACTATCTTCTATTTTCCTAAATAATATTCCTTAAGATGATAATTAAGCTATGTGACATAAGGATGAAAACTTTTACCTCCCCATTCCTGAAAGTATGTTCCTGGAGATGTTAATTAGGTATTTGATGAAACAAGTATTTCAAGGTCAAATCAGTTTGCAAAATGGTGTTTAATACTAAGTTGCATCAGTTATCTATTGCTGTGTAATACACTTCCCCAAAATTTGGTGGCATAAAACAACAAACTTTGTATTTGATTACAATTCTCTGAGTCAGCTGGGCAGGTCTTCATCTGGTCTTGTCTATGGTCACCAATATGGTACAATCATCTATCGTCAACTGGGGTTGGATGGTCTAAGATGGTGTTATTCATATCTCTGATAGTTGGTGCTGGGTAAGAGCTGGGCCCATTTCCACGTGGTCTCTCATTCTCAAGGAGACTAACCCAACTTCTTTACAAAGTGTCAGAGGGGTCCAGGAGGGTGAGAGGGAAGCTAAAGACCTTGTGAGTTCTGGTTCAGATGTTGCATAAATTCATTTCCACTACATTTTATCGGCCAAAGCAAGTTTTAAGGCCTGCCAAGATTGAAGGTCCTACTCATGATGAGAGCATCTGTAGAGAATTTATGACCACTTTGAGACTACTATATATGTAAGACAATTTTCTATACTACATAATCTCACATAATTACTAAAAAATCATTATATCCATGAGGACTACAGTATATATTGCTTGTGAGTGTTTCTATGTGCATGTGATAATTCATTGACACAGTGTTCATGAGAATACACTTAGGAAAACTCAACTTTGTTCCATTAATCTTCCTCTTTTGCTCCTCAGGCTCACTTTTTATAATCTCTAAGTCTATGAAATTTCTGAGGTTCATTCTCAATTCTCCTACCATCCACTGGAAGCTGGGGCTCATTAATAGCTGTGATTATAGCCTTAGCTTAGGACTCATGGATGGAGAAAACCTAGTTAGTTGCCTTCATTTTTATCATATGCTAAATGGAGGCGTGAAAGAGGGAGTAATTTTTCAAAATACCTCCATATGCAGCAAACCTTGATTAGCCATATTGGCTTGTTTTCCTGAGTTTTATATTTATTAAAATTTAGTTATATTGGTTGTCAATTTTATAAGCTAGGGAAAGACACATGTTTAAATTCAAATCTGGCTCTGATCCACATTAGCTGAGAGATTTAAGAAAAGTAAATTAATAACTTTTAGAATTGATTTCCTCATTTGTAAAATGTAAATAGTGAAATCTATTCCAAAGTGTTTTTAGAATTCAGTGAAATATGTTCAAAGGGTTGTTGACCTAAATTAACTGCTCATAAAGAGAAGCTACTACTGTTACTATCAATGCTCATTTGGTCCTATAGGTTTCATCCTAATTCTTTCCTTCTTTTTTCATGCCATTCTTTTGGAATGTGTTGCATACCTTCGTTCTCTAATCTCTTCATCATCCAGCTTCCCCTCTACAACTTACTCTTTGTGTTCTTAACCTCTTAATGAAAATTGCTTCCTCAAAGTTCACCACATGTACTGATGTCAAACCATCCTTTTATTTCTGTAATAAACCCTACATGATCAGTATGTACAGCTGGGTCCTCTAGAAAGAAGAAACTGAGACAAAGATGAGGTGCTAACAATTTATTTAAAAGATGCCAGTTCAGGACCATAGGGATTAGTGAAAAGGAAAAACTGAGGTCAGGGGAGATGCAGTGCATCACAGTGTGATGCATCCTAGCACTGGCTACTGCTTCACAATGAGCTCTGGATAAAAAAGACTGACAGCATTCTCAGTTGGCTTTTTTATTTAGCATGTATTTCTCTGGCAGTGCTGCAAAGAGAAATCATGTTTCTGAGAGGTTACATTAGAGAAAGGGGGAAGAATTTACCTGCCCAGCTCCTTCCGAGTCCCCACTTTTCATTGGTTAAGGTTCACCCCATGGGGTCCTAATGCCCCCATACTTCTTTATTGTACCATCTTGGTGGCTGCTTTGGAGGGTAGATCTCATACTGCAGAGTATGGTGTTTTATCCATATCTGAAAGTGGAAAAGTGTCCCATCCTTTTCCTTTAGAAAGGATAGCATAGAATATCCTAAAACCACTGGACCTCTAAAAATTTCCCTGATAAATTAGTACTCTGAGCACTTTTGGCTATTTTTATTCCATTTTCTGAGACACCCTTGTCTAGTAGGAAATCTAGTATACTCTAATGTATGCATCAATTCCTACCTACCTGGTTCATTATTGTGTGATATCATCAATATAGTAGACCCAGTAATGTTCTTTGGAATATCAAAGCAATCAGGGACCCTAAGAACTATATTATGACTGAGGTCAAATAAGTTAATATAACTCTGAAGCAGAAAGGACAGATTTAAAGAGGCAAATTTAATGGGCATGTGATATGAGCTATTGGACCCATATTAAAACTTTTTTTTAACAATAGCACTAATCTCTGTAATTCCTCTAGGAAGTAGCAGAAATTAGAAAAAAACATGTTTTAAGGTAAATGGTTCATATGAACTTCATCTGTTATTGGGAATCAGTAATTATTGGGAAAAGGCATAGAGACCAACCAGAGTGTCCCACAGCTCATCCATATCCCGTTGAGGCAATTTTTCAATGTCACAAGCCTGCTTGTTTCCCATATCTTCTATACAATTATGGCAACTACAGCTCAGATTCACTCTTCCCCAGCTATTTCCTCTTATCCTTATTTCCATTAAATATCATAGAGAATTATAAAGTATATCTTTCTACAATTAATTTGGATTAGCGACAGGGATTTAAAGCCCAGAGAATTTCACGTTGAAGCATTCTAGTTCTTTAGTTAGCGTTCAAGGCATTGCATACCCGCTCATCCATCTATTTATTCATTTGTTCCATAAATTCTTTTTGAATAAGAACATGTGGAGTTCTGAACCTAGATCTCAAATGAGACGAGGGAATCAGAAAGGCTTGAGAGCCAATTGCATTGAGATGAACAAGGAAGAATGAAGGCTGCTCTGCAAGAGAGAAGGATGTAAAGAATGGTGTAAAGAATGAGTTTCAAGGAAAGCTCAGACTTAGGAGGATAAGAAAAAAGCTATTATTAAAAACAAAACCCCACTTGGATGTAAAAGGTTTAGTTCTTGTGGAAGATACACTCTGTAGAGAAGAGAACGTTTTATCTCTTCAGAGAATGTTGATATTCTCAAAATGTGGTCACTGGTCCAGCAGTCTCAGCATATCTGGGAACTGGTTAGAGATACAAAGTCTCACTGTAGCTGAGTGCATCAGAAATCTGTGGATGAGGCCTCAGAAGTATGATTTTTAAGAAGCCCTCCAGGTGATTCTGATGCACACTCAATGTTGAAAAGCATGGCTCTAACAAATTCCATCCCTTGGCTCACAAAGGTAATCCATGGGGATTCTTATGTCCTCCTCCAGAGTAACATGCTTATTAGGGATGAGATGAATTATTTTTCCTCCCAATTCAGTGGTCTGTTGTGAACATTCACTCTCATTAATTGAGGGGAAAAGTATTAACTTACAGTCAGAGTTCTTCCAGGCAGAAATTGGATAAAATATTTATTATTATTCTTACCTATCATGACACTAGGATGACCTTAAGACATATGAAGAACTCCTTAAATACCTGCTGAATTAGTTCAAATAAGAACAAATCCATTTTTGAGCTTTTAACTAGAAAAGTAAAATTCAATAATTATGTATTAGATTGGAAGCTATTCAAACCTAATCTTCTATTTATCCAAGATCGTTTCCTCCAGTGTACAAGAATGAGAAATGAAGTTCAAATGAATGTCCCTGGAGAACTATAAGAAACTCAATGATAAAAGAAAGATTAAATTATGTACTGAGGCAGAAAAAAACACTAAAGCAGAAAAAGATCTCAGATATTTTAGAATGATGTTAAACAACAAAACAAAACCATACACAACAAACTCTTACCTGGTTAAACTAAGAATTCATGCATAAATAATACTACATTTTAGAAAACAGAAAACAAATTAACAGTGTTAAGTTATGTTGTAAATATGAGGCATAATAATAACTCCCTTGTGTTAAGACTGTTGTTTATGTTATCACATGGAAGCATTTCAGGTAGGTATTATTCATTTTATGGTTGGGAAAACTGAGAATCAGGGAGATTAAGGGTTTACCCAAGGCCATCAGGCAGTATGTAGTCTAGTGTCAGGACTCCACCTAATTATGCCTTATATCAAAGCATATGTGATTTACTATTAGAGTATACTGCCAATGATCTGGAGACTTTAGAATACTGATACTCCTTTACTTACTGATACTCCTTTAGATACCTGATACTCCTAATTTCTAATATTTTTATCTTTGTTATGTATACATGATATGAAACCTGTGTACTGAAATAGAGCAAACCCCTTACTCTCTCTTATCTGTGCTCCTGTGAGGACACATTTCTAAGTCCCTCAGACAGCTATGTTTTAACCTTTCCAGAGCTGATGAGATGTTTCCTCTCAATACCGTTTTTTGTGTGTGTGTGGTACGTGGGCCCCTCACTGCTGTGGCCTCTCCTGTTGCGGAGCACAGGCTCCGGATACACAGCCTCAGCGGCCATGGCTCACGGGCCCAGCCGCTCCACAGCATGTGGGATCCTCCCGGACCGGGGCACGAACCCGTGTCCCCTGCATTGGCAGGCAGACTCTCAACCACTGCACCACCAGGGAAGCCCAATATCTCTTTATTATTATTAATCACATAGTTAGAGATGGATGATGGATTGCCCCTGAATGCACCAATAGTCTTACTCCCAGTGTACATTTTGAATGTAAATGGAAAAGTGAGGTACAGATTCCAATTTTTTTTGAGATATTAAGACATCATTGGAAAATCTCTTCTTCTGCAGGTCACTTTCTGGCACTTTAAATGAAAAAGTCAATATTGTATCTAACAAGGGAGGCCTTGGAAAATAAAAAGTATACAGGGACAGCATTCTGGTGGTCTCAGCCACCACTCTGTAATTTGGGAGTTATTAATATTACCTACATTAAAGGGAGGTTGTGAGTACCACACTAGGAAGCACAGATAATGCCTTTAGCACTGTGTCTGTCACAGAGGCAATGGTCAATAAATGTTAATCATTGTTGTTGTCAGTGTTGTCATCGTCATGTTCATCAAAGGGTTTTATGCACAAACAGCTACAGCCTTCACACATGGAGCACAGTGACCCTCACTCACTCACAGTGCCCTGTTGGGCTTTACTGAAATAAGTGGAGGCTGGTGCCTATTTGGACTGAGGTCCAGGTCTAAGGACCTGTAAATGAGACCAAAGGGTCTTGTTCAGTCTTCTGTGCTAACTCAGACGTTTGATTAACTGTGGTCAGTCTTTGACCAAAGGGGCGGGATATGAATGCTATTGGGTGTCACTCTGCTCTAGAAATTGGTGTCCTACAGGGCCGGATGGTGTTAGGAAGAGTGAGATAAGGGATCTGATTTACTAATCTCTGCCCTTAGGCAGAGGGTATATTTGATATCAGTGTGATGCATTAACTCCACCTCTAGATTTATTTTCCTAAACCAATGCAATCTTAAGAAACTTTCCAAACTGCTTATTCCATTTTCACCCTTTTTTATGATATAATTTGTTCAGTTTCTGTCACCTTATCACTGTTCAATCAATAAACGTTAGCAAGTTTATTAGTGACAAAGGCTTGTTTTTAAGAGTTTACTCTTAAAAGAATCTCTCATCACTTTACATCATACAAGTTCACTGCTGATGTGAAATACAGGGCAACCAGCTGTGCTGCCAGGAGTGGTTCCTATGCCTAAGGTTCCCCTTCAGTTCAGGTCATAGTAGATGAGAGCAGAAGAAGAAACACAGTAATTGTCAGAAAGAAATGAGAAAAAACAAAACCAACAGAAAATGTGTCCAGAGCCTGGCCCTGAGTGCAGTATCATGCATGTAAAGGCTATATCTCCACCAGAACTCCTCATTGGTGAGTGAACCAATGGGGGGGGTGATTGTTCAACCCCCAGGTTGATCAAGAGTGCAAAGCTGTGTGCCCACATCTAGAGACCACAATGGAAAGTGGCCCTAGGATAATAAGATTTCTGTCAGCAATTGAACTAAATGACACAGGTCACTGGTTCCCCTTTGTTAGAACTTGAGCCAAGAGGAGCCGAATGACCCTGAGCAGAGAAGGCGGCGCCTGGAAGTCTAGGCAGCCCAGCAGGGTTGGATAGAAATCAGGGAATTAAAGGAAAAAGCATGACATGGGATGTGATCCTGCTGGGAGCAGGGTTTTTATGGTCGTTTAAACCTATTTCTGATCTAAAACAATCAATCCCATGGTTGGCGACTGGGAGGGAGAATAGATGTGGACTGAGTTCTATCAGCAAAGGAAAACCACAAGGTATGTCCATGCTCCCAGTCATGCTCTGGCTTGTTATTGGAAATTCAGAGCTTGGAGGAGCAGATTTCTCTTTTTCAGTGAGCATCCTCTTTCATCCCACTGCTACTGATGTGCATATTTCATACTGCTGGAGGAAATTACTCTAGATGAGGGACTGCCAAACTTTTTCCATAAAGGGCCAGATAGTAAATATTTTAGGCTCTGTGGTTATACAATTTCTGCATTATTATTCAGTTTTGCTAGTGTAGCATGAGAGAAAGACATAGGCAATATATAAACAAATGAGTGCTCTGTGTTTGAATTACACTTTATTTAAAAAACAGGCAGTCTGAATTTGGCCCATAGGCCATAGTTTGATGACCTCTGCTCTAGTTTTGGTTTCCAAGTCTTTTACGACTAATAATAATAGAGGACATAAATAATATAAAATCCATAGTGTTTTTTTGACATTGATGCTGTTATCTGGTGTTTAGTCTCATGAGTTGGGTAGTGTTTCTGATAAACTTGTGACCAATAAGACCTTCCTACTGACCCCAACCTTAAAAGTAAGTTTTCCTCAGTGTCTTTTTGCCCTAGAAAAGTAAGTTTTCCTCAGTGTCTTTTTGCCATATCTTTACTCAAATCTTTCTCCTATAGTTCAGAGGTAAGGTTAGGATTTTCATTAAGTGACCTGTAAGAGATATGTGAGGTTTTCCTTGTTAAATTTACAAACTCATAAAGAGATGAAATATATTCAGAATTGGCTTCAACCATCTGGAAATTCCCCAAAATTCCATTTAACTAAAAGCTGTTTATTTGGAGAAAAAATTTGATTTATATTTGTGATGATTTCATCTTTTAGAAAGTTATGAAAATGAACTGCTGCATAGAATATCCTTAAAGACAATAAGAAAAGAAGGGATTGGAAATATGAATCAACAGAAAATTTGAGGGGAAATGATAACATCATATGAGATTTCCATTGTGTTTGAGAACAGTTGGATAGAATCAAATAAGAAACCTGGGAAATAAAAATTCTTTCCAAAGAAGAAAAATATGAAAGAAGGAACTAAAATTTTAGGAAAATAAAGGTAAAAATGTTTCTGTTTATTTTGGGGGCAAGTAAATTAACAACCAAAGAAAAAGTCCTGGCATTTGGTCCAATGATGACAGATCATTTAACAAGATCATATTTTCTCCTGGGTTACCTAAGTAAACTGAAACAGTGACTCAAAAAATAGTAAGCTAAGATTTCAGACAAAAAGTTAATCCTTTACCGATCCTTTACTTTAGTATATTTTTGAGTTTTGTTGAAGATCCCCTGCCTTAGGGATGCTTCTTAAAAATTACATAGCCAACAGCCTCACTCTAAATCTACTGAGTCAGAATATCTGGGTGTGGGAGCTTGGACATCTGTGATGTTGAAGGACACTTTAGTCCATCTCAGCCACACTGAAGCATGAGAGCTACTCCCACTCCCTATCTTTTGACCAAAACCTTCCCCCATTCCCTGAGCAAGTGTTGCTCAGTGACATCTCTGGAAAAGGCACTGTTATGGATTGAATTGCTCCCCTCCCCCCAAACCAAATTCACACATGAAAGCCCTAACTTCAAAATTAATGTAGCCCTTAAAGAGGTGATTAAGGTTACATAAGGTCATGAGCATGGGTGCTAATCCAACCTTACAGGTGTCCTTATAAGAAGAGGACATTTGGACATGCAAAGGTACACCATTGGATACATGTGCACAAAGGAAAGACCATGTGAGGACACAAAGAGAAGGTGGCTGACTGCAAGCCAAGGAGAGAGGCCTCAGGAAAAGCAAACCTGCTGACACTCTGATCTTGGACTTCTAACCTCTAGAACCGTGAGAAAATAAATTTCTCATCGAACTTGATCTCTGTGCCAGTACTTTATGTAAACTGTCAAATTATATCCATTCAACAACCCTCAGAGATAAGATCTATTATCATCCTCATTCTATAGATGAGGAAATGAAAGTTCCAAGGACTTGAATACTTAGCAAAAAGTTACCCAGCAAATAAGAGGCAAATTAAGGAATTGAAGCCGGGTCTTGCTGTTGCCATAGGTGATATGCTCAAGAACTTGGGTGAGCTCTAAGTACTCAGCAGGTCAGGGCAGGATGGTGGAGCTCTGTGGTTGACCAGATGGAGCGTTCTTCTAGGCTGGGTTGGTGGGGGAACACTAATCACAACACATAGCTGTAGGCCTAGCTGGTTTGGAGAGTGGTAACAAGGTTCAGAACATCTCTTATGTGTGTGCTGCCACCAGATCATCATATGCAGCAAGGGCTGCTAAGATGCACTAAGGAAGCCTAGAGATTTAATCTCATGCCCTGTAGTCCTGTGTAAGGTGTGGACACAACCTCTCCCATCAGCCTTCTTTAGAACCCCTTTGGGCCTTCTTGTGATGAGACAGAATACCACAAAACATCAATCCAGAGCTGGAAACTCACTAGGAGCTTACAAATCTCCATCAAGTAATGATGTCTGCAACAGCAGATAAAAATATATCAATATAGTGTGAAAAAGTTTATAAAGCTGGTAATAAAATAAACATTTGGTTTAGTGGTTTATGGAGAGGCAGCAAAACATAGTGCTTAAATGTGCAGGTGCTGGAATCAGATTGTTGGGATCTGAAATCTTAGTTCTACTACTCTACAACTTTTGGCAAGTTATTAGGCTAAGACCCGGTTTCCTTATCTGTAAAGCTGAGTTGATAATTGTATGCACTTCACAGGTTTATTATATATATTGAGACAGTTGAATGAAATAATCCATTGTAAGGGCTCCTCAAATGTTAGCAGAAATGACAATTGTGATGCCAGTTAGAGATTCCTACAGCATATAGAGAAAGGATAGCAGGCCTGAAGGAAGGGAGAGGAATGGGAAAAGTGGACAATGGTGTATCCTAAAGTGGGGATCAGGACCCTCTTCCTTGGCTCTTTGATTTCCCTCTCTTTCTTCTACTCTTTTAGTCACTGGTTTCCTCTCTGGATCCCTCCTTAGGAACTTCTATTTCCTTCATTAATGAATTAATCAACTAATTAATTCAATCACATGTTCTTTCATTTCTTCATTAAAGTTGAGAGCATAAGTTTCCTTGGAGGATATAGGAATAATAGGAAGATACAAGTACGACTTCACTAACATCCACGGTTTAGGAAGATCTGTTATATACATTGTTAAGTTTGGATGGCACAACAATTCTGGAAGATAGACAAAACTGGTATCATCCTTTTCTATATAAGAGAACCAAGGCTAGTTACCACATAAATATTGCTAGGATGGGGACTTACTGAACAATGTCTAGGTGTTCCTCAAGTAGCAGCCATATCAAGTCACGTGTGAGGATGCTACAAGAAAACTATAAACTTAGTATTGGGGTTTAAGGTAGAGAAAAAAAAATCTTATCTAAATGAAGTAATCATGGAAGGCTTAATGGAGGAGGTGGGATTGAAATTATAATTTGAAGGAAGAGATGAAATTTTTTCATCTAATCTGAAACACAGAACTCTCCTAAGTCTGGGGCCTGAAGTAAATTTAAAAGACATTTAAAGGATAGTCAGGTTCAGTGTGCCAGAGACCGTGTTTCCAATTGCTTATAAATATATGAAATTTAATATAATTATCAGCTGGGCTCTGCTTAGTGGCTTGTTTATTGCTATTTAAGCAATCAAGTTTTAAATAAAACATGGAAAGAGAAATGCAAAGTGGTGCCAAAAGAAATAAATCAAACTTAATTAGTTTCCAGGTACACACCTCTTGTTCAGGCCTACAGCTGGCTTTCTTTATGGTCCTTGTCAATGTGAAGCATGAGGAGTCACCAAGTTAAAGCAGATATTCAGAGGGCAAAGACAAACAGGTGTACTTCCTAGAGTTTAGAGAAAAAAAGGTTTTGTTGGTTGTTTATAAAGTTAGACTTTATGCTTTTTAAGGGAGTGGTTGTGGTTGCCTAGCACGTTTATTCTGAAGTAATCATGAAAATAATTAACTACTTTACAAAATCATGATCAGTTGATGATATAATTGTGTAATAATAGAAGGGGTACCATTGATTATTACTTCGTGGATGAAAAAACACACCCTTTTCTAAGTTAGCTCAAAACACAAGAGAACACAAAACACATAGCTGAAATGTAATGTAAATTAGACACATTTTAATTCATACCACTCTTTCTTTGATGTTGAAAAATCCCAAGTCAGCTCATTCACATTGTATAAATTATGATGTCAGACCAAGATCAGCTTCCTCATTTTCTGTGTATGACACATAGTGTGGGAGAAAACAAAACTTCTATTGAATAAATTTACCCTTGCTTCTCTATGAAACTGAAGACGACAAGAATTCACCTTTAACAAAACATATACTAACTATGCATAAATATGTTTTTAATTTATAAAATGTATAAATTAATTTATACATTAATTCCATTTATGTTAAATTAATTATTAAATTAATTTATGTATAAAATATAAAACTCTCTTTTGTCTTGTTTGTTTCTGAACATTGCTTAGCACTGCAGATTTTCCCCCAGGTTTTTTATCTGTGAAGTGCAGTGACTCATTTGCATATTTGTAGTCTCATGAAAATTTAAGGGTATAGTACATAAGTGAGTGATTTTCTATTTTACTTGATATTCAGTCTATGAACAGCCTCTGGATCTATCAAATTTTTGGCTTATTTTCCTATTTCTTTTAGTTATGTGATGGACAAGAATTGTATATATCCAATTGGAAAACTTTATATAGTGAGTCAGATTTGTGCTTAAGATAAATAATGTTAACCATTATGGTGATTCTTTTTAAAAAAATACATACTTTTGTTTGTGTTATTTTCATATCAATATGTTCTCTCAAATTCTTCTTTAAAACAGTGGTTTGTCTTGTTCCTGATCTTAGTGAAAATGGTTTCAGTTTTTCACCATTGAGGACGATGTTGGCTGTAGGTTTGTCATATATGGCCTTTATTATATTGATGAAAGTTCCCTCTATGCCTAATTTCTGCAGGGTTTTGATCATAAATTGGTGTTGAATTTTGTTGAAAGATTTGTCTGCATCTATTGAGATGATCATATGATTTTTCTCCTTCAATTTGTTAATATGGATTTATCACATTGATTGATTTGCGTATATTGAAGAATCCTTGCATTCCTGGAATAAACTCCACTTGATCATGGTGTATGATGCTTTTAATGCGCTGTTGGATTCTCTTTGCTAGTATTTTGTTGAGGATTTTTGCATCTATGTTTATCAGTGATATTGGCTTGTAGTTTTCTTTCTTTGTGACATCTTTGTCTGGTTTTGGTATCAGGGTGATGGTGGCCTTGTAGGATGAGTTTAGGAGTGTCCCGCCCTCTGCTGTATTTTGGAAGAATTTGAGAAGGATAGGTGTTAGCTCTTCTCTAAATGTTTGATAGAATTCTCCTGTGAAGCCATTTGGTCCTGGACTTTTTTTTGTTGGAAGATTTTTAATCACAGTCTCAATTTCAGTGCTTGTGATTGGTCTGTTCATATTTTCTATTTCTTCCTGGTTCAGACTTGGCAGGTTGTGCATTTCTAAGAACTTGTCCATTTCTTCCAGGTTGTCCATTTTATTGGCATAGAGTTGCTTGTAGTAATCTCTCATGATCTTTTGTATTTCTGCAGTGTCAGTTGTTACTTCTCCTTTTTCATTTCTAATTCTATTGATTTGAGTCTTCTCCCTTTTTTTCTTGATGAGTCTGGCTAATGGTTTATCAATTTTCTTTATCTTCTCAAAGAACCAGCTTTTCATTTTATTGATCTTTGCTATAGTTTCCTTCATTTCTTTTTCATTTATTTCTGATCTGATCTTTATGATTTCTTTCCTTCTGCTAACTTTGGGGTTTTTTTTGTTCTTATTTGTCTAGTTGCTTTAGATGTAAAGTTAGGTTGTTTATTTGAGATGTTTCCTGTTTCTTAAGGTAGGATTGTATTGCTATAAACTTCTCTCTTAGAACTGCTTTTGCTGCATCCCATAGGTTTTGGGTTGTCATGTCTCCATTGTCATTTGTTTCTAGGTATTTTTTGATTTTCTCTTTGATTTCTTCAGTGATCACTTCGTTATTAAGTAGTGTATTGCTTAGCCTCCATGTGTTTGTATTTTTTACAGATCTTTCCTTGTAATTGATATCTAGTATCATGGTGTTGTGGTCGGAAAAGATACTTGATACAATTTCAATTTTCTTAAATTTACCAAGGCTTGATTTGTGACCCAAGATATGATCTATCCTGGAGAATGTTCCATGAGCACTTGAGAAAAATGTGTATTCTGTTATTTTGGGATGGAATGTCCTATAAATATCAATTAAGTCCATCTTGTTTACTGTATCATTTAAAGCTTGTGTTTCCTTATTTATTTTCATTTTGCGTGATCTGTCCATTGGTGAAAGTGGGGTGTTAAAGTCCCCTACTATGAATGTGTTACTGTCGATTTCCCCTTTTATGGCTGTTAGTATTTGCCTTGGTTGCCCACCACCCTTATGCAACATAGATTTGGAAGTTTTAGCCACAGAAATCAGAGAAGAAAAAGAAATAAAAGGAATCCAAATCGGAAAAGAAGAAGTAAAGCTGTCACTGTTTGCAGATGACGTGATACTATACATAAAGAATCTTAAAGATGATACCAGAAAACTACTAGAGCTAATCAATGAATGTGGTAAAGTAGCAGGATACAAAATTAATGCACAGAAATCTCTGGCATTCCTATACACTATTGATGAAAAATATGAAAATGAAATTAAGAAAACACTCCCATTTACCATTGCAACAAAAAAAATAAAATATCTAGGAACAAACCTACCTAAGGAGACAAAAGACCTGTATGCAGAAAATTATAAGACATTGATGAAAGAAATTAAAGACTATACAAACAGATGGAGAGATATACCATGTTCTTGGACTGGAAGAATCAACATTGTGAAAATAACTCTACTACCCAAAGCAATCTACAGATTCAGTGCAATCCCCCTGAAACTACCAATGACGTTTTTCACAGAACTAGAACAAAAAATTTCACAATTTGTATGGAAACACAAAAGACCCTGAATAATCAAAGCAATCTTGAGAACGAAAAGTGGAGCTGGAGGAATCAGGCTCCCAACTTCAAAGCTACAATAATCAAGACAGTATGGTACTTGCACAAAAACAGAAAGATAGATCAATGGAATAGGATAGAAAGCCCAGAGATAAACCCATGCACATATGGTCACTTTATCTTTGAAAAAAGAGGCAAGAATGTACAGTGGAGAAAAGACACCCTCTTCAATATGTGGTGCTGGGAAAACTGGACAGGTACATGTAAAAGTATGAGATTAGAACACTCCCTAAGACCATACACAAAAATAAGCTCAAAATGAATTAAGGATCTAAATGTAAGGCCAGACACCATCAAACTCTTAGAGGAAAACATAGGCAGAACACTCTATGACATAAATCACAGCAAGATCCTTTTTGACCCACCTCCTAGACAAATGGAAATAAAAACAAAAATAAACAAATGGAACCTAATGAAGCTTCAAAGCTTTTGCACAGCAAAGGAAACCATAAACAAGACCAAAATACATCCCTCAGAATGGGAGAAAATATTTGCAAATGAAGCAACTGACAAAGGATTCATCTCCAAAATTTATAAGCAGCTCATGCAGCTCAATATTAAAAAAACAAACAACTCAATCCAAAAATGGGCAGAAGACCTAAATAGACATTTCTCCAAAGAAGATATACAGATTGCCAACAAACACGTGAAAGAATGCTCAACAGCATTAATCATTAGAGAAATGCAAATCAAAACTACAATGAGATATCATCTTACACCGGTCACAATGGCCATCATCAAAAAATCTAGAAACAATAAATGCTGGAGAGGGTGTGGAGAAAAAGGAACACTCTTGCACTGCTGGTGTGAATGTGAATTGGTACAGCCAATGTGGAGAACAGTATGGAGGTTCCTTAAAAAACTACAAATAGAACTGCCATATGACCCAGCAATCTCACTACTGGGCATATACCCTGAGAAAACCATAATTCAAAAGGAGTCATGTACCAAAATGTTCATTGCAGTTCTATTTACAATAGCCAGGAGATGGAAACAACCTAAGTGTCCATCATCGGTTGAATGGATAAAGAAGTTATCCATTCATTGTGGCACATACATACAATGAAATATTACTCAGCCATTAAAAGAAATGAAATTGAGTTATTTGTAGTTAGGTGGATGGACCTAGAGTCTGTCATATAGAGTGAAGTAATTCAGAAAGAGAAAAACAAATACCATATGCTAACACATATATATGGAATCTAAGGAAAAAAAAATCATGAAGAATCTAGGGGTAAGACGGGAATAAAGACACAGACCTACTAGAGCATAGACTTGAGGGTATGGGGAGGGGGAAGGGTAAGCTGTGACAAAGTGAGAGAGTGGCATGGACATATATACGCTACCAAACATAAGGTAGATAGCTAGTGGGAAGCAGCCACATAGCACAGGGAGATCAGGTAGGTGGTTTGTGACCACCTAGAGGGGTGGGATAGGGAGTGTGGGAGGGAGGGAGATGCAAGAGGGAAGAGATATGGGAACATATGTATATGTATAACTGATTCTCTTTGTTATAAAGCAGAAACTAACACACAATTGTAAAGCATTTATACTCCAATAAACATGTTAAAAAAAAACCCACAATGGTTTTAAGACATCTCTATCTATGTAATAATCTGGAGAATTTCTAAATAAGATTATTCTATCAATCATGGTCTTTTTGTGTATCTAGGTATAGTATAACCCCCAAACTCTAAACAAGGTTAAATTTGATAATGTCCAGTCTGGCTGGAGTCAAGGTAGATTACTTATGATTAAATGCAGGTGAATTTTTATTTTTCAGGAATAAAATATTGTTGAGATGAAGCCCAAATGCTGAGGTGTTTGTATGGTAGTGGTAAGAGGTGGGGAGGAGGTATAAAAGGAAAGAAGGGACAAGAAGAAAAAGGAGAGTGCATTCTAGGACCCAACCGTGAGTTGATGAGATCAGGAAATGAAGTAGTTGTCGGTAACTACCTGTGCCCTAATTGAATATTTGCAGACAGACCAGAGACCAATAATGTGGAGTGGGAATCAGATCGGACTAGAATAATCTTGAATGTAGACTTGGGACACAATTGTGCAATGAAGTTATACATAGGTACACTGAAGAGATGCATTGTATTTGTTTGTATTTGAACGCTTGTATTTGAAAGCTGTGTTTGTATTTGAAACCTTGTTTTATATTCATTTACTTTTTAAATCTACAAGTAATTTCAAAAATAAGAGAGACAGGTAGTCAATAATGTTGTTAATCAAAGATTTCTGGTTTGTAAATTCTGTTCAAGTCCTAGTCTCCTTGTGGTTGGATGGGCCTATGTAACTAGTTCTGGCTAATAAGTCATAAACAGAGGAATCATGTGTACCTTCTATGCTGTACCTCTAATTGCTAATTAAAGACCTTCCAGAAGTCTCCTTCCCTCTGAAACAGTGACTTTCTCCGTTAGCTTGAGTTCCTGAGAGAGCAAGGTAACCAGACCCCCTCCAAAATGCAATATGTGGTGTGAATTACAAATAAATCATTGCCGTCTTAAACTACTGAGATCCTGGGGTTGGTTCCTAGCAGCATAAACAAGTTTATCCAACAGAAGTATACTCCTCAGTTATGTTTTTAGGTTTTCCAGTTTCTAGACCAATTCTGATTGAATTAGATATTATTTAAACAGCCTCATTCTCCCTTCCAAAAGAGTAAGGTATTAAGTCCTGCTTCAAGATTCAGAATCTGATGGTTTATTATTACCACCCACAACATCCATTCCACATGACTCTCTGGTTATATCAGATTCTTATGTTCTCTCTCCCCGTCTCTCATACCTGGTTGTGGTTACTTCCACAGATTTGCTATCATCTTTAGGTCTCAATGATATCTACAAGTCCAGCTCTTTTCTAGAACCAACGTCTTCCCAGAAAGTTTACTTTAATGTCAGTGAGCCCCACTGCCTGCCTTTGCCATGGCCAGTCTAGAGCTCTACTCATCTTATCGGCCCATGTTTTTGAAATTCTGTTTTCTTTGAACAAAGTTTCCAAACTTACCACTAGCAGACAGTCTGATCCCTGGCTGGATGATATGCCGAGTTGAAAGCATAGGTGCCAACTAGTGCTGAAACAGACACTGTGAAGATGGTGCTCTCTTGGACTTGGCACTTGGCTCATGCAGCTGTGCCTCTAGAGCCAAGTGCTGAATCTACATCCATTTCCAAATGTTGACTTCACCATGGAGCTCAGCTCTGGGCTAGATCCTGGCTCTTGCTTCTCTCATGCTGGTTCCGTATGGCAAAATGTGACCCATGATGACTCAGAGCAAGTTCGGAATGGAGAAGAGAATCCCTGATGAGTGAAACTAGAGGTATGAGAGCTTATTAAATAGCTCAACAAAAGAGCATTAATAACAAGTTTGGGAGAGAGAATAAGAGAAAAAAACCTCAGGTTCTGAAGGCTTACAATCAAGACGGGGGTTGGCCAAAGCCCATGCCCAGAGCTCAGCAAGGTAATCCAAGACAGGTGGCTGCACTTATGGCATAGGGACTTAGAACACTGGGCCAGGAACTTAGAAAAGACCTCAATTCTTCAGATCTCCAGGGAACTTAGAGAGGTCCTCAAAATAAAAGCAGGGTGAGTTATTTTCCAAGGAAAACTAAAACAGAGACAGGCTGTAAATGAGCATGCGATAGTATACAACTCCATTTTTGACTCTAGCATTCTCTATAGACCAACGTTTCTCAAAGTGCTGATCAAACAGTATGAATAAATGGACCTATTAAACATAAAATCAAGATAATTCAGATGAATATGAGAAGATTCTGCTGCCGCCTAAGAAAGACATGACTCCCTTTGTCGAGAAGCCTGAAACCAAATAAGGCAGAGAGAAGTACAACAAATTATTAGATAAATTGAGGTTAGGCAGCACAGAGGTGAGAACTGAGTTTACAATTTAAAGGATAAAATATTTTTCTGGGAGCATTCATTAACTTGAAGCTTTTAGGTTTCAACATGAAAGGAGAGAAAATGTCAAATGTGAGAAAAAGTTAGTTAAGGCAAGCTTTGATAAATAAGACAGAGTGGGAACTTTCCTGGCAGCCCAGTGGTTAAGACTCCGTGCTTCCAATGCAAGGGATGTGGGTTTGATCCCTGGTTGGGGAACTAAGATCTCACACACCGCGTGGGGTGGCCAAAAAACCCCACAAAAAACAAACAAGAAAAAACAAGATGGAGCATGTTATGGGGTTGCAGAGAAGGAATATTTATTGCAAATTAAGAGAATATGTTGTTTTTATTTAAAGGAATATTTAAGTTCATGAGCTTTTTAGATTAGTATATTGTAGAAAGGTATTGTAAGAGGAGGAAAGAGTATAATCAAAGACACAGATGTGGGAAAAATCTTTATCTCCTAAACCAGTGGTTCCCAAATGTTGTCTCACAGATTTAGGTCGTGCTTACTGTCGACAGGCAGTTTATTAAAGGACTCCTGGGTCTGAGCCGTGAGGATTTTGGCTTAGGAGTTCAAGTGGGCCCCAGGGAATTACAATATTGAAAGGTTCCTCAATCAATTAGGAATCTTTGTTGCAAAGAGCAGAGTCTCCTCCAGGGGCATGAAGAAATGTACCTGAAAATCCTGTGTAAAGGCAGCATTATCCATTGAAGCCAAAAAGTGAAAACAACCCCAACGTCTAACAACTGTTATAGGAATAAACAAAAAGCCATTAGAATACCACTTAACAATAAAAGAATCAAAGTACTGATACATACTACATCATGAATAAACTTCAAAACCTTATTCTTAGTGAAAAAAGGTCAGATGCAAAAGACCACATATTGCATGATTGCCTTTGTGTGAAATATTCAGAAAAGGCAAATCTATAAAGACAGACAGGAAATTAATAGTTGCCTAAGGCTGGAAGATAGAACCAGGATTAACTGCAAACAATCATAAGAGATTTTTTCAGGTGACAGAAATGTTCTAAAACTGGATAATAGTGGTGAATGCACATCTCTGTAAACCTACAGACATGTAAATCATTGAATTGTACACTTAAAAGGGTGAATATTATAGTATGTAAATTATACCTCAAAAAGCAGTTTAAAAAACTACACTGTATACTCACAGCATTGCAGCTCAGAGGGCACCTGCAAAAGTACCCCAAACCATAGCACAGAACTATTACCACTGCTACCTTGCTCTAGACACCACAGAACCCTAGCACTGTGCCTCTCCCTGACACCTGCAGCACTCTAAGCATGCCTTTCTTACTTGCTTCTCCAAAACCCAAATTCAGAGTCTAAAGTGGGTGTGGTGGCTGGCAGCAAGAGAGGCTAATTAAATGAGTGTCTCATATTGGTTCTTCTGTGTTGACAAGCAGTGTCTGTATCCCAGCAAATGTCATCTCTAATCATAGAAAGAATACTTAGAAGTGAGGTAACCAAACTCATTCTAAGATGCCAATAGACAACCAGTGTTAAGGAGCAGTATACATACTATAAGCTCCTCTGGGGGTGTATTTTCTGATATTTGGATTTTAACACAAGGAGCCTGTTATGGCTGGAACACAGCTAGAAGAGGGGACATTAGGGGAAAGGTGAAGTGCAGGTAGGGGTTGTTCCAAAGTGAGAGGGCAACCTTCATGAGTGGTGAAGTAGCCAACTAATAGGATGCCTCAGGTCTCTCCTAATAGGACCTGCTTAATGTTCATGAAAGAGGTACAGACCTACACAAGGACAATGGCCCCAAGACCCAACACACCAGGTGCTCAGCTTCCCTGACCACTTCCCATCTCCTGAAGGCTATGACTCAGGAAGATGGAAACATGATGAGTTTCAAAAAGGGGAATGAGCAAATCATAGTAAAAGAGCACAATGTAAATAGGTAATAGAAATTCTGTGCATATGCAAATAAATGTTATTTTACCCTAAATTCCATAGCTTTATGTGATGAATGCTGACCTATAAGTGTACCTAACACTCAAGTAATGTGAGTATCTTTGTAGTACTATCACCATTATTCTTTTTATTAACAAAGGCTTTTTAATGTGACTTTTATGTGACATTGGACCACAATTATGATGCAAACCTATATTCATGTCAGCTAGTCTGGTCTTGAATAAGTAATGAGGTTAGAGGTCATAGACATAAGCGGGGTGGACTTGAAACTGAGTAGGATTTTTGACAAGGAGAAGTAGGGAAGGAAAGATTGTGAGCAACGTGGTTAGTACACACAAATGCACCAAGAGGATGCAGAGCAAGTGAAGAGATAGGAAACAGCTTGCAGTCACACTTACCCTGCTTTTTAAAGATATCAAAGTAATTTCCTCTGAGTTGTCTTGAGTACCTAACATCCTAAGTGCCTCTTAATGCATCCATTGTTTATATTCATTCCACTTAGTGTATATCAGAGCAACTGTGACATCTACAATCTTTATAACCTTTATTTCAATGTGTTTGACATTCTAGTTGGTTTGAACACCTGAAATAACATGCATTACTCTAGAAAGTGGTGTAAGAGAGAGAAGAAATATTCATTTGAATTGCCAGGGAAAGTGTACAAAATGCTTTCCTTGTACTTCCTAGAAATGAAAATCAAATTTTCCTGACTACAAATGCAAAATCACTAGAAAATTCAGTAGTTACCTTTAAGACTGAGAAAAGAGATGTTTAAGCTAGAGATGATGAAAGGCTCTTTAATTAAAGCAGCACGAAAGATGGCTCTGCAATTTACTCTGATTGTTTTCATCATAAACTCCTTCTTAACTTCAGTAAATCCTGGGGAGGTTGTGAAGCCAAGTGCCCCATTCCCTGTGTGGATCTTGGTCGCTAACTATTTCTCATTCATTATAATGCAGTGCCTATAAGAGTCATCCAATTTCTCTATGTCCTTTCCACTCTTTGGATGGCAAAGATTATGAATGGGCCTGGATAATAGGGCCTACTCTCCTCTCTCCCTCTCTGGCAAAGATAACAGTTGCTCGTTACCATCATAAATAGAGATGCCATGCAAACACAAGAAAACTTTTCTGTGTGCCGTTTATTGCATCCAGAAAGGTAGACAGCCCCCTGACACCCAATTTCAGCAAAGGACTGGTGGTATTTGATTGACAAGAAACTGCTTTTCAAATCACACAGAATTCAGGAGATGGTTCCCAACATCAAATTGGGTATGATGCTGTTATGGCTGCTGAAATCCACTTATTTGTACCAAATATTATAGCCTAAGGCAACACTTAGGACCCAGTATTGGGATAGCAGGGGGATGGATGTGTTAATTACCTTGATCTTGGTAATCATTCTTCAGTGTATATTTACATCAAATCATCACGTTGTACACTTTAAGTGTATTCAATTATATTTGTCAATTATTCCGCAATAAAGTAAAAGAAAAAATAGCGGGGCAAACTAGCTCAGGGGTAAGTTTTTTTAAAACCTCCATTTGCTATGTACCATGTTATGTGATAAGAAAAATTAGAAAGTAAAAACGTATTTCCCCAAATATCTTCTTACTGTCTTTGTTATCCTATACCAATATCTTCTTATAGCATGCATATCCTAGTTTCTATGTAGTAGTTCATGCTCCCTCTTTTTTGTTTTTCTTCAAAAATTTTTTAAAATTGAAGTTTAGTTGATTTACAATGCTGTGTTAATTTCTGCTGTACAGCAAAGTGACTCAGTTATACATATATACATTCTTTTTTATATTCTTTTCTGTTATGGTTTATCACAGAATATTGACTATAATTCCCTGTGTCATACAGTAGGACCTTGTTGTTTATCCATTCTATATATAAAAGTTTGCATCTACTAATCCCAAACTCCCAATCCATCTCTCCCCTCTGCCTATGCTGCCTCTTTCTTATCTTTTATCTCTCAATAATTCTCTCTAAATTTCTATCCATTCTTTAGGTCCATCCTAAAACCCAAACTTTCCATTCAATTATTTCCCCTACTTTCCCAGATCTTATAGAATTTATAGACAATACTGTCTAATTTGACATGTGCTCCTATTTTAGTTATGTCATTTTATAAGAATTGTAGGTGAATTAGCCCTATTTCCTAAGCATTAACAAAAGCTCTGTTCTGAAAGGAACTCTGTTTTCTACTGCTTTTACTCCCATAGCTAGACTCATCAAAGGAGATTCACAAATTCTTGTTGATATTATGGTGTATAACTTTTCAAAATAAAAACAACTCATAGAATGCTAGCATATTACGGTTAGGAAGTTAGGTGGAATCTCTCAATTAACGTGTTACTTTTCTTTTAATCTCTACAACATCTCTGACAGGTGGTCCTCCAGGCTCTGCTTCAACATTTCCAAATAAAAAAAGTTTGTTAAACATCAAAATAGTTCATTTCATTTTTGGACAGCTTTGTTGTAAAATTCTTCCTAATGATGTCCTATGGTATTCTCCAGCAGCTTCCATTCGTTGGCCTAATTCTACTTTCAGAAACAACATAGGTTGAGTCTTCCTTGTTTATAACACTCTCTTACATATTTGAAGGCAAATAAGCATGCGTTGGTAGGAGTTTAATCAGAATAGAACCTACCAGAAGAGGAAGAAGCAATTGCTTTTGAAACCAGGCAACTCCAACTCATCACCTCCATCAAACAGAAACTTCAGCTCAAATGAAAATATGTTTGTTGAGCAGCCTATTTTGCCCCAGACACCTGGAAACCCTGGACAGTCACCTGTTTTATAGACAGAGGGGAGTCACATTGTGCTGGAGCCTCAGAACAAAATTGCACCTCTCATCAAGAGGAAACTTTGGTTTATTTCTCAACTGTGGTATCAACTTTTATAAAATATCTCCAATGTAGTCTTCTCTGCTTGAGCTAGAAATCTTCACCGATGCATAAGCAGCAATAGCTTTGATTTAACGAGGAGGTACTGTAATGAAGCCATGGCATTAAATGGTTAAAGGGAACCCAAGTGTATTTAAAGTTGATTTGATGGTTTTTGACCCATTGAATCAAAGCTGTGAAGATGCAAATATAATACATCACTGAAAACTGTGAAAATTGTAATACAAATCTTATTGGAGGTAAAAAGAGTTTTCATTGACTAAGGACATATTGAGGTGTGCTGAAAGAGTCCTGGCACTGACATCTGTGAGATTTGGTCTCTAGGTTTGGTTTTGCTTATTAACTTATATAAGTAATTGGGTAGGTGGGTCTGAATTTATTCAATTATAAATTGAGGAAGCTGGAGTGGGTGACCACCAAAGCTGCTTGAAACTCTAACATTTTCTGTTATTAAGCACTCTTTTGAATTCTTCTATGTATCACTCTGCTTTCTTAGAAAAGTTCTGCAACATCTTGTTGAAAAACGAAAGCAAAATGTCAATTGTTGCTTTGATTGATACTATCAATCTGTCCCTGAAAAATTCTATGAAAACCAAATAAAAAATCTTTAAGTGACCAACTATTTTCATTGCTTACTTGTTTTTCCCAAATTCTAGGATTTCCAGATTCTATGACCTGATTCCTGTGTCAGCCTCTATGCAGTATATTTCACATACAATTTAAATTCAAAGGGGCCTTAAAGATTGCACATACCCCCCTTCATATACTTCAGTTATACTGAATCCTAATTCAGAGTTTCTTACACTAGACCATCACTTAACAATGAGATTTTTACACAAAAATCTTTCATAAGGCTAAGTACCATCTGCTAATTTACTTGTTTTATATACTAGGTAATTCTTACTATGAAGAACCAAATCCCTATCTCTGAAGCCATGTTTAATCGTCATTACCCAGGTGTTATAAGACTTTAAAATCCTGCTTTCTCTATAGTTGCTTGCTTAATTGAAGGAAAGAAATAATAGAAACCCTGATGGAGGAGCAGTCAAACCTTGAAATATGCATTTAGACTGCTTAGAGTAACTGAATTCACAAACTAATTATTGGTTCATCATATGTTGTGTGCTGTTTGATTTTGGATTGTGAGGAGCTGCCACATATGATTGTATCTCTTTAGACCCAAGTTGGTATGACAGGCAAATGTGTGCCAAAGCCACAAAATTTTCCATTTTCATAAAGTGGAAGAGGCACAGGCCTATAAGGCAGAGTAATGCTACTGCCTTCAGGGTTATAATAGTGAAACCTCTTGTCCCTGAAAAACTTAGGATAACTTGCTCATTCTCAGTCACGAAAAAAAGAAAATAACAGAAATTTCTCAACCTTATTGCAGTTTTATTCCCTGTAATACCCATTTCTCTAAACAAGACTCTCAGGCACAAATACCTGGGAGGTACTTTATAATACTTTCACTCTATATCATTTTGCAACAGAATTTCTGTCCAGTTCTGAGATTATGAGAAGTTGTTTTATAATTTCTCCATGGACAAAACAAAGCGATGTAGTAAAATTGCAGCAATCCATATTTATAAACAACATTAACAGAACTGTCCCAGCTGTGGAAATTAAGGGACACTGGGGATGCCAGGGATCTATGAAACTGGATATTTTGAGCACTGGTGTATATAAATTATAGAATTGAGTTTATGTTTACGGTGGATGTTGAAGTGAGAATAGGATTGAAGGAAACTATCTACATCCTTCCACAGATCCATCTTTTCTCTTTTCCCTTTTCTTTCTCTCATTTCCAGAAAGATAACAAGGACAAAAGTGAAAAAAAAAAATGAGTAGAAATCAGGGATGTTTCATCCTGCCCAGAAATAGTGACAAGAATGAACACTTTCTATAAATCAAAAACTTTAGTATTTGCATGTGTGTGACTCAGCCATTCCACTTCAAGGTGCTGGCTCAAGTAAATTATTTGGCAAGTGTGAAAAAGTGTTTGTAGAAGGATCTTAACCACAATGATATTGTTCAATTCAGTTGAACAAATATGTTAAAAACCCTCTATATGTCAGTAACTGGGTAGGCATTGGAATTTTTTTTTTAAGTAAGCTAAGTAGACATAGATATATATAAGCAAGGAATAGGTAATTGCATAGCATGATAAGTGTTGTGATGGAGTCCCTCTAGTTGCTATGGGGACTTGAAGCATGGCCATCCAACAAAGACCAGGGGGTAAGTGTACGGTAAAGGTTTTGTGATACCATGATTTATAATAAGAAATATATATTTGGTCTTTGTCCCCTTTTCTGGTAGAGCGCTCCTATAACCCTTGGGATTTCCGAAGTGAACTGAGCAGATAAAGGTGTATTTTGTAATGTTAATGATGTGACTTTTGGGATGTACTAAAAGATGGGGGCTGGTTAACAGTGGAGCCAACCTAGGGATTAGAGGGTTGGAACTTTTAGTCTCAATTCCCCGACCTCTGAGCAAGGGGAGAGGTTCAATCAATCACCAATGGCTAATGAATCCTCCATCAAAAAGGATGGGTTCAAAGAGCTTCTTCTGGGTTGATGAACACAGGGAAGTGCTAGGAGGGTGGTACACTCAGAGAGGGTCTGGAAGCTCTGTGCCCATCCAGCATACCTTCCCCTATGAATCTCTTCCATCTGGCTTTCCCTAAATTATATCCTTTTAAAAGATAAACTAAGGTATATTAAAAATGTTGAATTTATTTGAACAAAAACTGATTCAAACTGGGCAGCACCTAGTTTAGCAGATAGAAAGGGATTCCAAGTAGCTGTACTAAATGAAGACTTTTATAAGCTGAAAGGAGCAGGAATAAGGAAGTTATACTAGGCAAAAATGTCAGTGGTTATTGCAAGGTTACTCTCCTTTGGAGGATTACAGGGGTCTCTAGGCAGATGACCTAACTAGTGCTGATACCTGATTGATTTGCTTAAGATTCCATTTCTGGGGATCAGAAACTGTGATTAAATATTGCTTGGTTTGGTCACGTGGGGTTTAGCATAAGCAACTGTGTATTGGGCCTGTTGCCTTACTTTTTAACAATCTTTTTAGAATAAGTTGGTCATTTAGTAAGTAAAATGTTTTTCTGAGTTCTGTGAGCTGCTCTAGCAAATTAATGAAATCCAAGGAGGAGGTCATTGGAACCTCCAATCTATAGCCAGTGGATCAAAAACACAGGTGGCAACCTGGACTTGTGACTGGCATCTGAAGTAGGGGATTGGGGCAGTGTCCTGAGAATGAAGCTTTAACCTCTGGGATCTGATGTTATCTCTCGGTAAGTGTCAGAAGTGAGTTGAATTATAGGACACCCAGCTGTTGTTGGATAATTGTTGGTGCGGGGACCTCTCTCCCCACACAAATATGTTGGAATGGGGTCCAGAACCTTAAGGCTTTTTGGAAATTTCCAGGTATGTTTTAATTCAAATAACTAACAAATAATTGATTATATTTTTATATAATGGAATATTATGCAACCATGATGCATGTAGCCATTCATTTATTTATTCTCATAGAACAGAGTTCATAATATATTGTTAAATGAAAAAAAAATCAGGCCAACACAAAGTATGTGCAGTGGGATACATTTTTAGATAATATAGAACATATTCATGTATAGTTAAATATGTACAGGAAAATTCTCAGATTAACTGTAGCCATCCTTGGCACTTTCTCCCTTTTTGCCTATCTATATTTAAATATATGTAAATTGAATCTGTATTACTTCTGTAATTAAAAACAAAGAAAAAGGTTATGAAATGAAACAACTACAGGAAAACAAGTGGGTCAGATGGTGGAAGGTGAGCGATGTGGCATCTGGTCAACCTCAGCAATTCTGTTGCTGTGGGCGGGATGCTTCATCAGCTCTCACAATGAAAGCAAAAGTCAGTTTCAGAATTTGTATCTGAGTACGTCTGACTCTAGAGCTTGAGCTTTACTTGAGTAATTATTATTTTTTTAATCATACTATGTGGCTATCCACAGCTGCCCTGACTGCTGATGCAGATGAGAATGAAATAGTAAAGAAAATTCAAAATAAGTCCCAGAAACAATTTACAAGCTGCAAAAACTGCAGGGAATATGCATGTAGTATGATTCTAAAATGAGTAACTCTATTATGCTGGGAATTGTCACCTCATTATAAATGTCTCCATCCTAATATCCCTCCCTCGCTCTCTGTTAATAATTCAAGCATTTAAATTTTTATTGGATTGCAAATTGGCACACAGGTCAGGAGTCTGACTTCACAATTGTCATATTCAAAATTGGAATGGAATGAATCTCCTTCTGCTTCTAGTCAAGCCACCCATTTGTACTACCCAAATATGCCTCATGGGAAGGAGAGATGCACTTGATGGGAAGAAAAATATCATGAAGTTAGCATTTGTAGTGTAATCAAATTACATTTCCATTGGATTTTAGTTTAACATGTTGCTTGCCTAGTTGTCGCTGATGCATCTTCTCCCAAATTTCTACTAAAATACCAATGAAGACAGAAAAAAACCAAAAATACACATCATCTCCAGAAACTAAAACTTAAAAAAAAAGCCTATTGCCAGAATCAGAGAATGTTGACTCATTGTAGGACCAAAGAAGCACAATAGAAGAAAATATTGTTAATCTAACAATGCTTACTCCCAGGAAACTCATAAAACCTTTCCCCCTGGAAAGAGATCTGAAAATATTTTATTCCTTCCTGCACTCAGTCTGTGAATCAGAGTGTTAAGAGTTTGTAACAGCCAAAGTAAGCAATTACCCCTTTATTGACTATGTGTGCTTACTTTGTAGGAGTTAAAATACTGAATTGATTCCTTTTTGCACCTCTTTCTATATTCTTTCAGAAATGTTAATCCCAGAAAACAAAAGGGCCAGAGACAGGAGAAGGTATGCAGTGTTACACATTGGGCTTCTGCATAAGACTTTTTTTTAACATCTTTATTGGAGTATAGTTGCTTTACAATGGTGTGTTAGTTTCTGCTTTATAACAAAGTGAATCAGTTATACATATACATATGTCCCCATATCTCTTCCCTCTTGCGTCTCCCTCCCTCCCACCCTCCCCATCCCACCCCTCTAGGTGGTCACAAAGCACTGAGCTGATCCCCCTGTGCTATGCGGCTTCTTCCCACTATCTATTTTACGTCTGGTAGTGTATATATGTCCATGCCACTCTCTCACTTTGTCACAGCTTACCCTTCCCCCTCCCCATATCTTCAAGTCCATTCTCTAATAGGTCTGTGTCTTTATTCCCGTCTTACTCCTAGGTTCTTCATGACCATTTTTTCCCCTTAGATTCCATATATATGTGTTAGCATATGGTATTTGTTTTTCTCTTTCTGACTTCACTCTGTATGGTTAGCACTCTGGACTCTGCATACGATTTTATTTGAACAAGTAGTCTTCCCACTATTTCTTTTTTGTTTTGTTTTGATTTTTTTTTGTTTTTTTTTTTGCTCTACGCGGGCCTCTCACTGTTGTGGCCCCGCCCGCTGCGGAGCAGAGGCTCCGGACGCGCAGGCCCAGCGGCCATGGCTCATGGGCCCAGCCGCTCCGCTGCATGTGGGATCCTCCCGGACCGGGGCACGAACCAGTGTTCCCCGCATCGGCAGGCGGACTCTCCACCACTGCGCCACCAGGGAAGCCCTCTTTTTTTTTTTTAATATTTATTTATTTGTTTATTTATTTGGCTGTGTTGGGTCTTAGTTGCAGCATGTGGGATTTCCGTTGCAGCATGCCAGATCTTTTAGTTGAGGCATGCGAACTCTTAGTTGCTGCATGTGGGATATAGTTCCCTGACCAGGGATCGAGCTTGGGTCCCCTAGCACTGGGTGCGTGGAGACTTAGCCACTGGACCACCAGGGGAGTCCCTCTTCTCACTATTTCTGTTGCTGCTGCTGCTGAATGATCCGGGACTTGGCAAGTGGGGAAAATGGCAAATCCTATTATGAACATTAGATTGTCTCAGTTGGCTTAGCAGAACAAGATGATGAACAAGATTGAATAAGATAAGCTAAGAGTCTTGCCTTTAAGTTCCGACAGAAGATATTTACAGACAGTATCCTGCTGTGGCTGGGCTGCTTCTGAAGACGTTCATTTTGGACTTCAAGGGCATGCTTCCACTGGCACTGATCCTGATTCCTGGCTCTGAGGCTTAAAGCTGTGTGGCCTCAGGGAAGCTGCATAACTTCTCTGAGTCTCAGCTTCCTCACCTGTAAGATGGAGATTATTATACTCATTTCAACAGGGTATTATAAGAATTAAATATGATAATGGGTATATTTGGACATTATAAAGCAAATGTAAAAGCTTTTTATTATTGTGTCATCTCTTCTTGAAGTTTTAGTGTATCTAGTTTACTTTGCAAAACAGCCCTGCTTTGGTGATTGTACCCTCTTACAAATTTCTACTGCATTTAGGGTCTGGGTCACTCACTGACCAATTAAAAAATGTTACCTAGGAATTATTTATCTTTTTGTGTATGATTACTTCCTCTCCCTCCAACTAGATTGTGGTCTCATTTATGGCAGAGTCCAATTTTTATATTTGTTTGTATCCCCTTCTGTGGTCCACTGCCCTGTACTTACTGAATGCTTGAGAAATGCAAGTTGATATTGATGGTAATCAGTTTCAGTTCTATAATCATGTAGGTATTCTCCTGCTGCTGACAAGGGCATATTTGTCTTCTTCAGGTTTGCATCACTAATTTTAATAGCATTCTCCGTGTTTCAGTAGGAATATTTACCATAGAGTTTAATGTCTTTGAGGGTAGGACTTCCTTAAAGATGTGTTATTTATTTAACTCTGTGCCTTGTGCAGAGCCAACTGCAAATATAGGCTTAATAAATAAATCTGATAAAATTTTCTCCAGTGATGAAGGTGCAATCTTTAGCCAGCAGGTACCATAAAATCTCAGACCTATGTTTGGTTTTGATATGTGATAGATCAAAAATAAAATGTAGGTCCTCTATAACAAATTTTTGCTATTCTAATTCAAAGTGTGAAACATTATAACAATTTATTATGAAACATTTCCTATTGCTATATATTTTGCCAAGGATTACACTGCCCTTTTTATTCACTTTATTATGTCTTATTATGTTTCTATGCTATGCGGCTGTCCATTTGCAAGGCACTGCATTTCCCAGTTGTATAAACAGAGGGGTCGTTTGTTTTCTGAAGAACCTGTGGAAGCGGGAGCGCAGTGCAAGTTTCAGTTTCAGCCACCTCACCTTTCTTTGTATGCGTCGTTCAAGAAGATGGAACACTTTCTATTGGCCTCTGACAGTTTAGCATTCAACTGCCTCATAGATGTGGGTTATAACCAACACCACATTTATTCTTGGTAAAATAAGTTTCGTCAGTTTGAAACTCTTTATATTCTGAGGTGGTCTTGATTGACAGGCTTGAACCTGAAATGCAGCCATTTTGTTGCCTCTTTGCCCTTCCCTTTTCCTTCTCTTTCTTGTCATATTCTATCACTAGTTTTGATTCCCCTTTGCTGCCTCAGAATCTTTTATTTTTTCTTTCCTTTTCTTTTCAGAAACTTTTTTTCCTTCTCTCATTAGCCACTGAAAAGGAAGAAGTGATGCCTGATCTTTCTGGTTTTTCTCAATGATGGAAGCTTAGTTATGTTATACCCATGGTATGCAATTACCTCAAGCATGGAGAGGGCATGAACACAATCCCTGCAGACCTTATCCAAAGGGGCCTCATTTTTCTGTAATTCTTGGAGGATATGGTGAAATGCATATGTGCGGGTCCCTCTAATATTATCTGGGAAGTTTCCCATCAATTAACAGCTTCTTTCCTGAGCATTGACCCCAAGGAGTAGAAATAACACTTTAGAGGGAACTCCTGACTCCCATCAGCTGGGGAGCAGTGCTGTTTTGTCCAGGTGTGGGCACTCAGTAGTTCTCCCTTGCTTCCTCCTGTCTGGCACCTAATACTATCAGTTGGGAAATCAAAAGCCCACCTGGTGCAGTGGTTCTCACTCCTGCCACTGCCTAGATCCTACCCCCATAGAACCTGATGTTGTCCAGACATGGGCCAGGCATCAGGGGTTTTATAAGCTTTCCATGTGATTCAAAGGGTTGAGAAAATCTGGTTGAGAATTTTCAGAAACCATCAACTCATTCTGTTTTCCTTCCTCTTTTTAATTTTTCTCTCTTATACACCTACTTGACGGGTTATGACAGGGATTAAATAATAGTGTCCCACCAGCTGGTGCCCCACCATCATTAGAGGTGTCATAGGGTAACTGGTTGTCCTAGTTTGCCCAGAACTGAGGGGCAATTATTTTAGGAATTTGAGTGATAAGACCAGGAAAGTCCTGTGCAAACCCTAATGTTTAGTCATTTTAGGAAGACCCTAGTTGTTTTTTTTTGTTTCTTTGTTTTTAAGATTTTTATTCACTGCTATGCTTTTTAAAAAAAATTAATTTAATTTTTATTTTATATTTGAGTATAGTTGATTTACTGTTCTGTTGGTTTTGGGCATACAGTGAAGTGTTTCAGTTATACATATACATATATCCATTCTTTTTCAGATTCTGTTCCCATATAGGTTATTACAGAATACTGAGTAGACTTCCCTGTGCTATACAGTAGGTCCTTGTTGATTGTCTATTTTAAATATAATAGTGTGTATATGTTAATCCCAAACTCCTAATTTATCCCTCTCCCCACCCCCCAACATTCTCCCTTTGGTAACCATAAGTTTGCTTTCGAAGTCTGTGAGTCTGTTTCGGTTTTGTAAATGAGTTCCTTTGTATCCTTTTTTTAGATTCTGCATATAAGTGATATCATATGATACTTGTCTTTGACTTACTTCACTTAGTATGATAATCTCTATGGGAAAACCCAGTTTTTAATCATGTTCCTCATGTGATTATTATGCACAGTGTGGTTGAAAACTAATACCTTAACCTTCTTTAGAATAATCATTTTCTCAGATGTAGAAATGAGTCTCCAGCAGGGACACTGGAGAGGAGCTCTCCTGTCTGCCCAGGAAGAAGCTGGCCCTGTCCTTGGCTCCATGTGTCATGAGCTCTAGTCTCTGGCCATATGGTCCCGTCTTCTGTCTCCCACTCTGACTCACCATATGTGGGTTCCACAGGGTGGGCCTTTCCCCTCTGTCTGCTGCCAATGGCTGCTGCCTCCTCACACCCTCCCACTCAACCTTTGTCCCTATGGTGCATTTGACTGTTCATCGCCATCTGTTTCTCCTGCCTGGAGAAGTTCCATGATATGTGGCTGGTGAGAGAAATGCTCCTTCCATTGCATCTTTCATTCCAGAGCCACCACTTCAAACCCCTACAGGCCTTTCATCAGCAGCATCTGAGGCCTCTCGCCCTCCTCTCCTCTCCAGCTCTGCCAAAATGATGCAAGAACGTACTCTGTTCTCAGGTCACTAATGGGAGTGTCGGCTGGCAGAGTGGCAGGGAGGCTTTTCTGAGTGGTGAAGGCAGGGCACAGGAAAGCTGGTCAGGCCTGAGCATGACCTGGGTCCTGCTGAGCCCTGGTCCATCCAGTGTGGCAACTGGAACCATGAAGCTGGGGTGCTCAGGGAAGTGCTTGTGCATTTAAGGAGGAGACGAAGCTGTGATTGCAGACTTCCCTCCAGTTCTCAAAAGGGAGGAGGGAACAGGCTAGGGTTAACATCTGGACACTCTAACTTATAAAATTATAGAGCCATTGCTCTACTTTTGAAGGTACTAAGAGAGAACTTGCCAAGTTTTCAGAAAAGGGGCTATAACCTAGAGGTTCAAGACACTGAAAAACCCTGAAGTTATGTACAGCCTCCGGCCGGTTTGTGCTTATATGCATTTTCCTAAGTCTATGATTTGAATTATATTCTCAGTGGGTTCTATGACTCAAAAAAAGAAAGAAAAAAAAAAGATTAAGAACATTGCTGTAGGAAAGAATACAGAGAGTTCTGGAGTTCTGAGTGTAGAGTTGAGTGCATGTTATTTTTATTTCCTTTTCTCCTTGGTCTCACTAACCCTAGTACAGAGCCCGGGGCATAGAAAATGCAAAGTACTTGTCAAACTATTTTCTCTCGCTATCATCCAGACTCCAAAGACAGAAAATGCAAAAGGACAATATGTGGAGATTCACTCAGGAGTTCTAGCTGGGAATTCAAAAGGTTTACGATCCAGCCCTCATTTTACCATCCATCTCCTCTTGACTTGGGGCAAAAAACTTCACTTCTCTGGGCTTCTTTCCTCCTTCAGTTCAGATTATATAATCTCCTAACTATTGTTCAATTCTGAAATTCAAGTGGTCTGTCCTTGCACAGAGCAGAGTTAGAATTATTCTACCATTTTAGCAAACAAAACTAGAGAGTCTAATTCTTTCTGTGTAGAGAATTTGGACTTTTATAGGGATATAAGAAGGAGCACAAAATATCTTTGGATTCTCTTATACTGAAGTCAAAATCCTGTTCTCTAGTTCATGTTATAAAAGGTACTGCCCAATTGTATGGCCACAAAGTTGAGCATCTCCTCTGTGCCCAGATTTGTGCTAAGCAGTAGTAAAATACCTGTATTTTTTTTCCCTCAAGTATTTTGCAACCTTGTAGATAAGATTCAGACATATTAAACAGGGAGAAGGCAATTAATTGCTAAACTGCCAGGTAGTGATCATAATTGTACCTTGTACAGACTGTACATAACACAATTCTAGTAACTCTGAAGACTGGAGTGAGACCAGAGATTTCATGGGGGAGGTGGGAATTAAACTGTGTTTTGAAAGTTGAGCATAAAATAAGTGGTGGCATTTAAGTAGGTGGTGAAGGGCAGGCGCTCCCAGTGGAAGTGGATGAGGGCCATATGGGCAGAGGATGGAGATGGGGATAAGCAGAGTGTTAGGAAAAAAGCAGATTGGTTCCTTTTGGGGAGATGTGAGAGCGATTGAGTTTGGTGAGCCCTGAAGGCCTGGAAGGAAGTTCAGGGTGTTTCTCCTTACCCGGGGAAGCTGTTTTAGACTATTGAGCAGGGGACCATTGGTGGGGAGTGGCATGGGAGGAGCATTAGGGACCACAGTGTACCAGAGGCTGGGATGCTGCTGCAGTCATGTGGGTGGGCCTTGATCAAAGCTGAGACAGCACTGGATGTAGAAGAAAGAGGACAGCATGCTGTGGAATCTGCCACCACAGCAGCTGGCAATGTTGGGGGACTGTGGGGAAAGCTCCCTGTGCGTGTTGTGGAGGAACCATAAAGGGACCACACTCTTTTCTACTGATGTATGAAGTTTGGGCTTGGAATCTCTGTTCTCCCCAGGGAAATCCTGAATCTAAAAACTCTAATGATGCCTGTATTTTATCCATTTGTAGGGCTGATGAGGGGTGGCCGACTGAGAGCCACATCATTCTTCCTTCTCAACTCCCTTATTCCCAACAGCAGCTACCTGAGATTTCCCAGTGGTTAGAGAAGAATTATTTGGCTGTGTTAGAGGTTGTTCTGGGTGTATTAGTGGCCAGCCAGTCTCTGTGCTTAAACTTTAATAGGTAGGGTTAGAGGTTATCCCCATCTAAGATTAGGGGAGAATCTGGCAGGAAAAGATTTTCTTTTTCAAGTTAACATCATCCAGCTCTTTTAAGGAAAAAGCAAAAACTAAAACTAAAACAAAATAAACCAAAACATCTTGCCCTTAGATCATTAGGACCTTATCTAAACAAAGGATCTAACTTGCTTGTACCCTATGGCATAAGTGGCTGGATATAGAACCTTAATTGTTGTTGTTGTTGTTGTTGTTAATGAAGTGCTTGATGGTGAACTTTTTCCAAGTAGACTACTTTACCTTGAGTGGCCCAACTGAACCATGTTCCATTTCAGGGTGGAGGGAAGGGTACAGAGTTTCATTCCTGGCATCTTCATGCATAAGCTGATTCCCTGTCTAATGAACCTGTAGTGTGTCTGAGGAAGGAGGTGTCTAAAATGTCTTCTCTTTTCCAAGTTCAGGGAGCCCATAGTGGTATGGAAGAAGAATCAATCTTGGTTACAAGAATAGGGAGCCCATTCCAAGTAAATCAGCAAATATGAAAAAAGGAGGAAATCTTGACAGTGTCTGGCTAGGGAGTAGCTAAAGACTGAAATGCTGGGATGATGCCCTGGGCAAGATGGGGTGATGCTTTTACAAAAAGATTATTGCAGAAGGGAATTCTGAGCAGTGTGGAAGGACCATAAATTTTTCCCCAGAAGAATGAGATGAAACAGAATTCAGGTTGTAAAGAAAGAGCTCTGAACAGGAAATAGGAATAGAAGAAAAATGCCAGGACAGATAAATGTAGATGTTAGTTGCTCTATGCAAAGGCCATGGAAAAATTTGTCAAAAGGAGTCTTTTTATTAAATGTAGAAAGTCTGCTTCTTAGATTTGTGTTAATTCTTTCTCTTGATTTAAAAATTTAAGTTAAGTGGATGATGGAGAATACCAGCTTCATCAATCTACATTCAAAGGTAGGTAGTGTGTGGACAAAATTTTGTCCATCTTATTCAAACCCTATACTAATAACTATTGTCATCCTTTATTGAGTACATACACTGCATCAGGATTATGGCATTTTGTCCTTACCACAGGTCTATTAGGTAGATAGTATTATTTTCCTCAGTACCTATATAATGAAACCAATGTGTAAAACTTTCTCATCTGTACACTGCAGATTCTAATAATAGTATAACTGAGATAATTCACATAAATTGCTCATCCTCTTTGTGCTTTTGCCACATAGTGCATAATTTCTAATTGCCAGAGCGATGCCAATTTAGTTTCTCAGTCTCTAAAGCCCACATATCTCTTGCCTGGATTATTGCAACCATCTTCTAGGAGTTGCTCTGCATCCCTTTGCCTTCTCTGGTAGATTCTCAGCTGACTAGTCAGGAAAGTCAGGCCCTGGCACTCTTCCGCCACAGACCTGCAATGGTCTACACAGCCTCGCATAATCTCCCTGCCCCATTAGGTTTCAAATTCATCTCCTACTGTTCTACCCCTTGTTACTTGGCTCCAGCCACACAGGCCTCCCGTGAAAGTCCCTTGAAAATGGGACATATTGGCATCTCAGGGTCTTTGAACTTGCTATTTCCTCTGCCAGGAACACTTTCTCTTTATTTGCTTGTTCTGTTCTTTCACTTGATTTAGGACCTTTTGCTTAAAGGTCTCAGTGAGGCCTTCCCAGATCAACCTATTTTATTTTATTTATTTTAACATCTTTATTGGAGTATAATTGCTTTATAATGGTGTGTTAGTTTCTGCTTTATAACAAAGTGGATCAGCTATACATATACATATATCCCCATATCTCCTCCCTCTTGCGTCTCCCTCCCACTCTCCCTATATCACCACTCTAGGTGGACAAAAAGCACCAAGCTGATCTCCCTGTGCTATGTGGCTGCTTCTCACTAGCTATCTCTTTTACATTTGATTGTATATATAAGTCCATTCCACTCTCGCACTTCGTTCCAGCTTACCCTTCCCCTTCCCTGTGTGCTCAAGTCCATTCTCTATGTCTGCATCTTTATTCCTGTCCTGCCCCTAGGTTTTTCAGAAACTTTTTTTTTTTTTTTAGATTCCATACATATGTGTTAGCATACGGTATTTGTTTTTCTTTTTCTGACTTACTTCAAGTCTGTATGACAGTCTTTAGGTCCATGCACCTCACAGCAAATAACTCAATTTCATTTTTTATATGGCTGAATAGTATTCCATTGTACATATGGGCCACATCTTTTTTTTTTTTTTTTGCGGTACACAGGCCTCTCACTGCTGTGGCCTCTCCCGTTGCGGCCTCTCCCGTTGCGGAGCACAGGCTCCGGATGCGCAGGCTCAGCAGCCATAGCTCACAGGCCCAGCCGCTCCGCGGCATGTGGGATCTTCCCAGATCGGGGCACGAACCCGTGTCCCCTGCATCGGCAGGCGGACTATCAACCACTGCGCCACCAGGGAAGCCCCACATCTTCTTTATCCATTCATCTTTCAATGGACACTTAGATTGCTTCCATGTTCTGGCTATTGTAAATTGAGTTGCAATGAACACTGTGGTACATGATTCTTTCTGAATTATGGTTTTCTCAGGGTATATGCCCAGCAGTGGGATTGCTGTGTTATATGGTAGTTCTATTTTCAGTTTTTTAAGGGACCTCCATACTCTTCTCCATAGTGGCTGTACCAATTTACATTCACACCAACAGTGCAAGAGGGTTTCCTTTTCTCCACACCTTCTCCAGCATTTCTGGTTTCTGGATTCTTTGATGATGACCATTCTGACTGGTGTGAGGTGATACCTCATTGTAGTTTTGATTTGCATTTCTCTAATGATTAGTGATGCTGAGCAACTTTTCATGTGTTTGTTGGCAATCTATATATCTTCTTTGGAGAAATGTCTCTTTAGGTCTTCTGCCCATTTTTGGATTGGGTTGTTTATTTTTTTAATATTGAGCTGCATGAGCTGCTTGTAAATTTTGGAGATTAATCCTTTGTCAGTTGCTTCATTTACAAATATTTTCTGCTATTATGAGGCTTGTCTTTTCATCTTGTTTGTGGTTTCCTTTGCTGTGCAAAAGCTTTTAAGATTCATTAGGTCCCATTTGTGTACTTTTGTTTTTATTTCCATTTGTCTAGGAAGTGGGTCAAAAAGGATCTTGCTGTGATTTATATCATAGAGTGTTCTGCCTATGTTTTCCTCTAAGAGTTTTATAGTATTTGGCCTTACATTTAGGTCTTTAATCCACTTTGAGTTTATTTTTGTGTATAGTGTTAGGGAGTGTTCTAATTTCATTCTTTCACATGTACCTGTCCAGTTTTCCCAGCACCACTTATTGAAGAGGCTGTCTTTTCTCCATTGTATATTCTTGCCTCCTTTATCAAAAATAAGGTGACCATATGTGCATGGGTTTATCTCTGGGCTTTCTATCCTGTTCCATTGATCTATATTTCTGTTTTTGTGCCAGTACCATATTGTCTTGATTACTGTAGCTTTGTAGTATAGTCTGAAGTCCGGGAGCCTGATTCTTCCAGCTCCGTTTTTCTTTTTTTCCTTTGCAGTACATGGGCCTCTCACCACCGTGACCTCTCCCGTTGTGGAGCACAGGCTCCAAATGCGCAGGCTCAGAGGCCATGGCTCACGGGCCCAGCCACTCCGCGGCATGTGGGATCCTCCTGGACCAGGGCACGAACCCACATCCCATGCATTGGCAGGCGGACTCCCAACCACTGTGCCACCAGGGAAGCCCCGTTTTTCTTTCTTAAGATTTCTTTGGCTATTTGGGGTCTTTCGTGTTTCATACAAATGTGAAATTTTTTGTTCTAGTTCTGTAGAAAATGTCAGTGGTAGTTTGATAGGGATTGCAGTGAATCTGTAGATTGCTTTGAGTAGTATAATCATTTTCACAATGTTGATTCTTCCAATCCAATAACATGGTATATCTCTGCATCTGTTTGTATCATCTTTAATTTCTTTCATCAGTGTCTTATAATTTTCTGCATACATGTCTTTTGTCTCCTTAAGCAGGTTTATTCCTAGGTATTTTACTTTTTTGTTGCAGTGGTAAATGGGAATGTTTCCTTAGTTTCTCTTTCAGATTTTTCATCTGTAGTGTATACGAATGCAAGAGATTTCTGTGCATTAAGTCTGCATCCAGCTACTTTACCAAATTCACTGATTAGCTATAGTAGTTTTCTGGTAGCATCTTTAGGATACTCTATGTACAGTATCATGTCAACTGCAAAGAGTGACAGCTTTACTTCTTATTTTCCAATTTGAATTCCTTTTATTTCTTTTACTTCTCTGATTGCTGTGGCTAAAACTTCCAAAAGTATGTTGAATAATATTGGTGAGAGTGGACAATGTTGTCTTGTTCCTGATCTATTTTTTCTTTGTATTTAATTTGTGATAGTTTGATTAATATGTGTCTTGGCATATTTTTCCTTGGATTTATCCTGTATGGGACTCTCTGTGCTTCCTGGAGTTGATTGGCTATTTCCTTTCCCATATTAGGAAAACTTTCAATTATAATCTCTTCAAATATTTTCTCAGTCCCTTTCTTTTTCTCTTCTTCTTCTGCAACCCCTATAATTTGAATGTTGGTGTGTTTAATGTTGTCCCAGTGTTCTCTGAGACTGTCCTCAGTTATTTTCATTCTTTTTTCTTTATTCTGCTCTGTGGTAGATATTTCCACTATTTTATTGTGCAGGTCAGTTATCCATTCTTCTGCCTCATTAATTCTGCTATTGATCCTTTCTAGAGAATTTTTAATTTCATTTATTGTTTTGTTCATCATTGTTTTCTCTTTAGTTCTTCTAGGTCCTTGTTAAATGTTTCTGGCATTTTCTCTATTCTATTTCCACGATTTTGGATCATCCTTACTATCATCAGTCTGAATTCTTTTTCAGGTTGACTGCCTATTTCCTCATCATTTGTTTGGTCTGGTGGGTTTTTACCTTGCTCCTTCATCTGTTGTGTGTTTCTCTGTCTTCTCATTTTGCTTAACTTACTGTATTTGGGGTCTCCTTTTCACAGGGTGCAGGTTCGTAGTTCCCGTTGCTTTTGGTGTCTGCCTCCAGGGGCTAAGGTTGGTTCAGTAGGTTGTGTAGGCTTCCTGGTGGAGATCCGGTGCCTGTGTTCTGGTGGGTGAAGCTTGATCTTGTCTTTCTGGTGGAGAGGAATGTGCCTGGTGGTGTGTTTTGGGGGTGTCTGTGATCTTATTATGTTTTTAGGCAGCCTCTCTTCTAATGGGTGGGGTTGTGTTCCTGTCTTGGTAGTTGTTTGGCATAGGGTGTTCAGCACTGTAGCTTGGTGGTTGTTGAGTGGAGCTGGGTCTTAGCGTTGAGATGGAGACCTCTGGGAGAGCTTTTGCAGTTTGATATTACATGGAGCCAGGAGGTCTCTGGTGGACCAATGTCCTGAGCTCGGCTCTCCCACCTCAGAGGCACAGGCCTGACACCTGGCCAGAGCACCAAGACCCTGTCAGCCACACAGCTCAGAAGAAAAGGGAGAAAAAAAGAAAGAAAAATGAAGTAAAATAAAATAAAATAAAAAACTTAAAAAACTATTAAAAATTAAAAAGTAATGAAAAAAAGAGAAAAGAAAGAAAGAAAGAAGGGAGCAACCAAACCAAAAGACAAATCCACCAATGATAACAAGTGCTAAAAATTATACAATAAATAAATAAATAAATGAAAATAACGGACAGACAGAACCCTAGGTTAAATGGTAAAAGCAAAGCTATACCGACAAAATCACACAAAGAAGCCTACACGTACACACTCACAAAAAGAGAAAAAGGAAAAAAATCTATCTATCTATCTATCTATCTATATATATATTTAAAAAATGGAAGAGAGTCACCAAATCAATGAAGAAATATACCAATGATAATAAACTTTAAATGCTAAACTAAGATAAACATAAAACCAAAAACAAATTAGGTGCAGAAAGCAAACCCCAAGTCTGCAGGTGCTCCCAAAGTCCATTGCCTCAGTTTTGGGATGATTCGTTGTCTATTCAGGTACTCTAGGGATGCCACGTACATCAAGTTGACTATGGAGATTTAATCCACTGCTCCTGAGGCTGCATGGATAAATTTCCCTTTCTCTTCTTTGTTTGCACAGCTCCTGGGTGTCAGCTTTGGATTTGGCCCCGTCTCTGCAAGCAGGTCACCTGAGGACTTCTTTTCCCCAACCAGACAGGAAGAGGTTAAAGGGGAAGCTGATTAGGGGCCTCTGGCTCACTCAGGCCAGGGGGAGGGAGGGGTATGGAATGTGGGGTGAGCGTGTGGTGGCAGAGACCAGCATGATGTTGCCACAGCCTGAGGTACACCGTGTGTTCTCCTGGGGAAGTTGTCCCTGGATCACAGAACCCTGTCAGTGGAGGGCTGCACAGGCTCCTGGGAGGGGAGTTGTGGATAGTGACCTGTACTTGCACACAGGCTTCTTGGTGGCTGCAGCAGCAGCCTTAGCGTTTCATGCAGATCTCTGGTGTCCGTGCTGATAGCCGCATCTTCCGCCTGTCTTTGGAGCTTGTTTAGCCAGTGCTCTGAATCCCCTCTCCTTGTGCACCCTGAAACAATGGTCTCTTGCCTCTTAGTCAGGTCCAGACTTTTTCCCGGACTCCCTCCTGGCTAGCTGTGGCGCACTAGCCCCCTTCAGGCTATGTTCACGCAGCCAACCCCAGTCCTCTACTTGGGGTCTGACCTCCGAAGCCCGAGCCTCAACTCCCAGCCTCGCCCGCCCCGGCGGTGAGCAGACAAGCCTCTCGGGCTGGTGAGTGCTGGTCAGAACTGATCCTCTGTGCGGGAATCTCTCCGCTTTGCCCTCTGCACCCCTGTTGCTGCGCCCTCCTCCGTGGCCCCGAAGCTTCCCCCCCGCCACTCCTGTCTCCACCATTGAAGGAGCTTCCTAGTGTGTGGAAACTTTTCCTCCTTCACAGCTCCTTCCCAGAGATGCAGGTCCCATCCCTGTTCTTTTGTCTCTGTTTTTTCTTTTGTCCTACCCAGGTGCGCGGGGAGTTTCTTGCCTTTTGGGAGGTCTGAGGTCTTCTGCCAGCGTTCAGTAGGTGTTCTGTAGGAGTTGCTCCACATGTAGATGTATTTCTGATGTATTTGTGGGGAGGAAGGTGATCTCCGTTTCTTACTTCTCTGACATCTTGAAGGTCTCTCTGATCATCCTATTTTAAATTGCACTTTCTGCTTGCGCAACACAACTCATCCTTCTTCTTAGAACAACTATATCTGACATACTATATATTTTACATAGATATCAAAATATCTGCTATTTATTTCCCTTCCTGATATAGTTGTTAGATCAAGGTAGAATATCCTTCTTTGTAAGCAGCTTATATTGTGTGCTCCCAATTTGTGTTGCATATTGAATGAATGAATTCTTTATCTGCTTTGATCTCTAATGACTCTCCCATGACACTGGAATCTTATCCCTGTACTCAAGGACAGGCTATTGCTTCCAGTTTTCCTTCAGAATCCCTCTACCGATTAGACAAACCAGAATCAGCCAGCCCAAAATGAACAAGACTTATAGACTATGTTCTTGCTGAGAAACAACCCTCCATCTTCTCCTCCCCTTTGGCATTCACTGGGCTGTGGCAGAGAAAAGCCCAAGAAAAGAGCATAATTAAGAAATGACAACTTACACCAAACAGGCCACACAACACACAGAAAAGTAGGTCATTATTCCTAATACAAGGAAGAAGATCCTTGTTTCTAGTCAGCCTGTGATCCACTTGTATGAAAACATCATAATTAATTGAATTAATTTAATTCTGAATATTGTGGGAAGATGTGTGCCTTTTAGAAATCTGCCTCTTTTTTCTCGTTTGCAGATGACATATCTTGTGCTCACTTTGCATAGTTCCTAAGTAAGCTATCTGATGATCTGTTTAAGGAATCCCCTTACTTTGTCCTCCATGGGACATAGACCCATGACTACCTACTATGTGTAAGCCAAACACAGCCCTTGTCTTCCAGCAGGTTATGAGGCTTCTACTAAGAGCACAGACTATCTTCATTTTGGTTAAAGCTGCAGAATGTCTAACAGAAGCTTCCTTCTCCACCTCATAATTGTTGTGGGTGAATTGAACATTAACCCTCGCTGGGTAACCTTGGGAAAACCTTTAAATGTGCAGTAATCATAATCCATCATACTTGCCAGTGACCAGGGACAAATCATGCTGTGAATTACAATGGCCATTACTGAAACATTTCACAGGACCCAGGAAACATTACCTTTCCGGGGCTTCCTTGGTAGGGGACAGAGAGGACAAAGTGAAACATAGCTAAGGCTATAAGAACCACAAAGGAGCCAAATCATTTTCTTTCTTATCTCCGATTGCAAAAATAACCAGAACCATCTTATTTTATGAGTTCCCATTTGCAGGTTGCAAACATTTATTTTGCACATACCAAGGAATATTGCAATATAAATCTGACACAAGTTTCAAGATATCGAGGTGATCTTGAAGAGAAAGGCTAAAATCATGTATTTTTCAAGAAAAGAAACAAAACAAAATTTAAGCAAAAGTTAAGTATTTTCTGCCTCTTTCTCTCCTACCCAAACTATTACCCTTACCCCCCTTTGTTCATAAAGTTCACATTAGTTTACATGTGAAATCTATTTTTGACATAAAATGAGGTTGATGGATAATGAGGCTACATTCTCTCAGAGGCTTAGCTAGGCTCCAGTGAAGTGAAATGTTTTACCTCTAGATATTGTTCAACCTAAAGCAGCTGACGGTTCTTCAGCGTCTCTCCAAAAGACAACCCAAATTCCCACTAAGGTGCTGACTTGCTTTAATACATCACTCCTTTGCAGGCTGAAAAGAACATTATTTCACCCGAAGGATTTCAAAAACTAACATAGGCTAGTTAGCAAAAGATAAATTGTATGTGTTAAACCAGTAGATTTTCCTACTAGTTACATATAACATGTCTGTAGATCTCCTAAGTACAAGACTGGCCCTGGGTAGTGACAATAGACTTGTTGGAACTTACAGCAAACGTATTACAAGTTCCTGTTCATTGAATGTATGTTGCGGAATAAAAAAGCATCTCATAAGTAAGTCATTCTATAAACCTAACAGGACACATGGTTATGAACTTTCAAAAAGACTTGTTTTGGTAGTGGTCCAATTACCTTGCTAGGGAATAGTTAGTTAGGGCATTTCCTATTTACTCCTCTTGTTTACCAATCAACTTAGCTCGTCTGCCTACCTTAAAAACTTTCCCTGGTAGTTTTGTTTCTTTTTTTTTCCCCAAGACCTTACACTGTGAAAGACTTTAATGTTCACAGTTTGCTGTGGTGGGGTGGTGCCCCATGCATGCCCAAGGTACCTTCAGACTTAGTGCTTCCTCTCCAGCTCAAAGTCACATGAGGAATTAAGACTGATGCAGTGAGGAGGCAGCTATTTTCAATGACTTTCTCAGTGACATTCAATCCTCTTTGACCTGTCTCTCTGCCTTTCATTTGCATTCTAGCTTGGCCCAAGGAGAGTGATTGCCTGTCCTGGATTGCTTCTTGCACTGTGTTGATTTAGTGGTAACAGTGTACTGTATAAATTCATCTGCTCCTTGGGCCTGTAATGACTTGGCTTATATGGTGTACACAGCTGAATTTTTAGCTGGAGACCTTGACCCTAAAGCATTAAGAACAGTAAAGGAGAATTCTTATTCCAGAGATAGTCCCTAACCTATGGAAGGGAAGTTTCAACCATGGCTGTTTATAAACAATACAAGAGGCTTCCATTTTTTTTTGTGGTGTCATCTTGGGGGTGTGTGTGGGTTGGTGGGAGGGGGGAGAGGGGATGAAATTAAATGTAATGAGTACCTACTGTGTGAGAGATACTGGGACAAGCTTTTTACGTATGTTAATTCATTTATCAAAACAGCTGATGAAGAAACAGGCTCAGAGGGTTTAAGTAACATTCCCAAGATCACACAGCTAGGAAGCAGTAGAGAGGTTAAAACTTAAATTTATCTGACATAAAATCCTGTGTTATTTTCCCACTTGATCTTATTCCTCTGTTTTCTCATGGCATTGCCTTTGTCTCCTGTCTCACCTTCTATCTCACCTCTGCCCCTGTCAATCTGATAGGCTAGGCTAGGTTATGCTGTGGTAATAAATAGCCCCTAAATCTGAGTGTCTTGAAACAAATAGGTTTATTTTCCCCCAACCTAATGTTGACTCTAAATCAGCTGGAAGTTATGCTCTGCCATCCTTAGTCAAGGATCCAGGCTGGTGGTGCTGCTACTATATAGAATGTGGCACTCACCATAGCAGAGGGGAAAAGAGCTGTGCTAAATCACACGCTTGTGATCACAGCTTTTGCCCAGAATTAATCCATGTTTCTCTGGCTCACATTTCATGATGCCTAAGGACCTGGAGAGTGATTTACCATCACATGGAAAATGAATTGGGAATATTTGGTAAACAGCACTAGTGATTACTACACATCATTGGGGGAATGAAAATCCCACTGAGTTTTTAAGTCTAGAATGCCAAAGGTGAATTCACCTGCTACTGGGGGGAACCCCTTTGTCTACTTTTACTAATACTTGATCATGGAAGATTGTATCAGGAATGTTAGGGGATACCTTGATGCTCAAAAGCTGTGATCATGGAAGATGTATCAGGAGTGTTGATCATGGAAGATGTATCAGGAATGATAGGGGAAGATGTATCAGGATGTATCATGGAAGATGTATCATGGAAGATGTATCAGGAATGTTAGGGGATACCTAGATGTTCAAAAGCTGTGACTATGATTTGCAATGTTTGCAGGCGCATTTGGGAAGAGATATTGGATGAGTGGAAGCTTGCCGAAACTAGATTATGGGTTCTGGCAAGGAAGAGAGTGCTGAGCCTGGCTGGACCACACCTGACCTCCTACAGTCATTGCTTCGTTTGAGAGGATTGAGCAAGCTTGAACTGGCACCTTTGCGGACCACCATGCTGCCATTCTGCAGGCATTTTTTTTTTTTTGAGTTAATGAACATTTATAAATTGTTTTTATTTTATGCCCGTATTACTAAATTAATAAATAGAATAACAAGTCTTGCTGGTTAAACTTAAAGTCTGAAAGAAAACCAAGTTTTAAAATTATGACTGATTTTAATCAACTAATATTAGTTTAAAACCCAGATAAGTATAAATAAAACAGATTTCTTTCTATGCTCAAAAGCCACCCTTGGATATTAATTAAAATTTTTTTCATTATAGTTTATTACAAGATATTGAATACAGTTCCCTGTGCTATACAGTAGGACCTTGTTTATCTATTTTATATATAGTAGTTTGTATCTGCTAATCTCAAACTCCTAATTTATGCTTCCACTGCTCTTTCCCCTTTGGTAAGCATAAGTTTTCTTTCTATGTTCATGAGTCTTACAGACAATTTTTGATTCTTAAATATTCTTTTCCGTAGCCAGGGAACACCTTGAAGTATGACCAGCTAACTTCTTTTCAAATTCCATATAACATGATCCTTACTCGATAAAGGCAGGAGGTAATCATCCTATGAAAAGATGATGGAAGGAATCAATGTAGTATAATCCATGTTCTATTTCCATTTGCCATTCCTCCCTCGGATATTGTCACCTTTTCTTCTGACCAACAGGAAGCTTTCCATTGGACTTCATTCTGATAAAGTGTTACTTTACCCAATTAGATTTATTCTTAACTTTATGGTACTTTTAACTACATACTCTGTTTGTTTGCTTGTCTAAATCTTTACCATGTATGTGTGTCATCTATTGAAAACATCTGGGGCTTCCCTGGTGGCACAGTGGTTGAGAGTCTGCCTGCCGATACAGGGGACACGGGTTCGTGCCCTGGTCCTGGAAGATCCCACATGCCGCGGAGCAGCTGGGCCAGTGAGCCATGGCCGCTGAGCCTGTGCATCCGGAGCCTGTGCTCTGCAATGGGAGAGGCCACAACAGTGAGAGCCCCGCGTACCGCAAAAAACAAACAAACAAAAAAACATCTGATTAGGGCTTCCCTGGTGGCACAGTGGTTAAGAATCTGCCTGCCAATGCAGGGGACATAGGTTCAAGCCTTGGTCTGGGAAGATCCCACATGCTGCAGAACAACTAAACCCGTGCACCACAACTACTGAGCCTGTGCTTTAGAGCCCAAGCCACAACTACTGAGCCCATGTGCCACAACTACTGAAGCCCACGAGCCTAGAACCTGTGCTCCGCAACAAGAGAAGCCACCACAACGAGAAGCCAGCTCAATGGAACAAAGAGTAGCCCCTGCTCACCACAACTAGAGAAAGCCCGTGTGCGGCAATAAAGACCCAATGCAGCAAAAAATAAAATAAATAAATAAATTTATAAAAATAACAACAACGGGCTTCCCTGGTGGCGCAGTGGTTGAGAGTCCACCTGCCGATTCAGGGGACATGGGTTCGTGCCCCGGTCCGGGAAGATCCCACATGCTGCGGAGCGGCTGGGCCCGTGAGCCGTGGCCGCTGAGCCTGCACGTCCAGAGCCTGTGCTCCGCAACGGGAGAGGCCACAACAGTGACAGGCCCACGTACCGCAAAAAACCTAAAAATAAAAAAACAAAACAACAACAACAACAAATACCCCCCAAAACCCCCAGCTGATTAAACAAAGTAAAGTTAGAGAGAAGGATTTCTTAAAGGGCCAGGGTATTCATTCTGCTGTAGATTTCAATATAGGGTCAGGAGAGGTTATTATTTTTTCCAAAGATCTTCCCAAGGAAGACATGATATTCAGAAATATTGTTCCCTTCCTCTCCTCTGAAAAAGTGAAAAGGGTCTTGTGGTTTCCTCAGGCCTGTGCATGTTTATATTCATTGGCTTCCCATCATCTTGAGTTATAGCAATGCCTTTCTCTGAGACTGACAACACAGACTCTGGTAACTAAACATTCTATATATAATCTTATAATGTTCAAAGCTTGACTGATATTAATTTACTCACTTTACCTTCAAAGTAACTTTGGGAATTAGGTGAGCATTATGGTCATCTGATATCCAGTGAGGTAAAGATATTTGCTTACGGTCAAACAGCTGGTCAGGATCAGAGATGGATCTTATTGTTTAATTTTTGGTGTATTTCTTTGCTCCTCTCTTATATATTTCCCTTTGACTTTTTATATATTCCCTTTAAACTCTTTACCCATACCCTTAATTAGTACCTTAACTATAAGAAGTTGATGTCTTGTTAGAAATTTCTATTTGCAATAGTGGGAAGTTTCTTTTTTTCGTCTCATCTGCACAGTGAATTCTCATGATCATTAAAAGTAAATCCATATTCCTCTGTCTGGAACTCAAACCTCCTCATACCTTAATCTCGTCTCATATTCTTGGCTTTCCCTACTATTTCTCTTCATGCACATGACACTCTTGTCTAAGAGAACTGGTTGATACCAGAAGTGCTCCATGGTCTGTGCTGCCTCTGAGCATCTGATTGTGCTTTTCTCTCAGTCAGAAACACTCGGTTTCCAGATTACTGCCTGTTGAAATTCGCATCCTTCCAGACCCACTTCTTGATCTATCTCTTCCATGGATCTGTTACTGACTACAAACATATATGACCTTTTCCTCTTATGAACACTTCATACCAATGTTAGTAGGATAGGACATTTTGTTCTCAGGGCAAAGAAAACTCTCAGCATTGTGTCTTAGTCTTAATATCAGCTTAATAATATTTGTTCAACTACAACAGTGTTTTTCAAACATGTTGGTTCAGGATCCTCGACATTCTTAAAAATTATTGAGGAGTCTAAAGAGCTTTTGCCTATGTACATTGTATTTGTTGATGTTGAGCATATTAGAAATTAAAGTGGAAATTTTTTAAATCACAAGAACCCTCAAACACACACCCATTACCTGTAAGAGTGATGATGTCATCACATACCATGGAGCCATATCATTATATGCTTGGGAGAGAGGGAGAGTGTAAAAAGCAAATAATTCCTTATTACTATAAAAATATTTTTTACTTTACAGATGCCCTGAAAGGGTTTAGGGGATGCTCAGGGGTCCCCATACCACATTTGGGAACCACAAAACTGCTACCATAGAAAGGACCCTGGACTGAGTCAAGAGTTCTGGGTTCAGGCCCTCTCTCTGCCACAACATACTTTTAATATTTATCTGGGGTTCAGCCTTTTGAAATTGAGGAGATAGGGACTAAGTGATGGTGGAACAACTCCTAGGGCTGAGCACCTGCTCCTAATCCTGAGAAAATGGATACCATGATGCTCTCTAATGACTTCCCACACAGGGTTTCTGCTCCCACTTAGCACTCACCTTCTTGCTGACCCTTGACCTGATTGGCCCTAATTGTTACTGTTTCTATGCCTATAAAATAATGGGCTAAGTATATAAGTTTATCTGAATGATAATATGTGGATCCCAGGAAGGCAGGCAGCACAAAGAATCTCAGACATCACTTTGAAATAAGCTTTCTCTTACCAGAGGGGCCACACTAGGGCCCTGTGGGGGGTTCTAACAGAATTGGGTCATGCAACATACGAAGCTACATGGGGAAGACTGAAACATACATTTTAAAAGTGCATGAAAGTTCTTCAGAATTAAGTTCCAGGTCCTTTGATTTCCCTATAGATGTCCTAACACCCCTCTCCCAGGAACTTTGTACTTGGCCTTCTTGTGCAAACCCCTGTCCCATCCCAATACCAGGTTTCAGTTAGCTCTCTTCATCAACACATTTCTTCTGTATCAAAAGTTATTGGGCTTATGTCTCATCTCTTCAGGTCATACTCAAAACCTTAAAGTTAACTGACTCAGCAAAATAAATGATCAGGTGTTACTAGGATTTATAACAGCATATTATATCTCATAGCTATAACTGTGAACTTTAGTAGACACCTTGTAGTTATTTAAAAATGGACACATATGAATCTATGTCACAATTCAAGTTCTGTAGGTAAGATGGCTTGGGTCAGGGGTTTTTTAGTAATACAAGTCACTCTACCTAGGAGTCTCTGAGTGATGAAACAGAAAGTGAACTGAAAAATGTCTGTTCAGATCCTCTGCCCATTTTTTAATTGGCCTGCTTGTTTTTCTTTGTTGTTGAGTTGTATGAGTTCTTTATATATTTTGGGTGTTAACCCTACATTGGATATATGATTTGAAAATAACTTCTCCCATTTGGCAGATTGTCTTTTTTGTTCTGTTAATGGTTTCCTTTGCTGTGCAGAAGCTTTTAAGTTTGATGAGTCCCATTTGTTTATTTTTGCTTTTATTTCTCTTGCCTGAGGAGACATAACCAGAAAAATATTGCTAAGACCCTTGTTAAAGAGTGTACTGCCTATGTTTTCTTCCATAAGTTTTATGGCTTTGGGTCTTACATTCAAGTCTTTAATCCATTTTGGGTTGATATTTGCATATGGTGTAAAGTTGTGGTCTTTGCCTGTGGCTGTCAAGTTTTCCAAGCACTGTTTATTGAAGAGACTATCTTTTCCCCACTGTATGCTCTTTGCTCCTTTGCAGTAAATTAATTGACCATATATATGTGGATTTATTTCTGGGCTCTCAATTCTGTATCATTGATCTGTATATCTGTTTTTATGCCAATACTAAGCTGTTTTGATTTCTATAGCTTTGTAGTATAATTTGAAATCAGGAAGTGTTATACCTCCAGTTTTGTTCTTTTTCCTCAGGATTGCTTTGGCTATTCAGTTCCATATAAATTTTAAGATTTTTTATTCTATTTTCATGAAAATTTTTATAGGGATTGCATTGAATCTGTAGATTGCTTTAGGTAATATGGATATTTTAACAATGTTAATTCTTTCAATCCATGAGCATGGGATAGCTTTCCATTTCCTTGTATAATCTTCTATTTCTTTTAATAATATCTATGGAAAACAGTATGGAGAGTACTAAAAAATTAAAAGAACTACCATACAATCCAACTGTACCACTTCTGAGTATTTATCCAAAGAATATGAAAAGATTAATTTGAAAAGGATATATACACTCCTATGTTCATTGTAACATTATTTACAATACCCAAGATAAGGAAGCAACCTAAGTGCCCACTGATGGATGAATGGTTAAAGAAGATATGGTATATTTATATAAATGAAATACTACCCAGCCATAAAAAAAGTTGAAATCTTATCATTTGCAACAACATGGGTGGACCTTAAGGGTATTAGACTAAGTGAAATAAGTCAGATGGGGCAAAACAAATACCATATGAGTTCACTCAGATATGGCATATATAGCAAAACAAAACAAAATAAATGAACAAACCAAGCCACACAAAAACAAGCACACGGAGACAAGAACAGAATAATGGTTTCCAGAGGGGAAGGGGGTTAGGAGAAGGGGAAATGGGGAAAGGGGTTCAACTTTATGGTGACAGATGGAAACTAAACTTTTTGTTGTGAGCACACTATAGTGTATATAGAACTTGAATACAATGTTGTACACATTAAACTTACATAATATTATAAACCAATGTCACCTTGACAAATTTTTAAAAAGTATATGAAAATCTTGGGTTCGGTTTCTGACTCTGCCACTAAATAGCTGAATGACCTTGAATACATTGTTTAAATTCTCTGAGCTTCTGTTTACTCATCTGTACAATGAAGTTTTTTATAGTTATAAATGTAGAATATTTAGACAAATTTGCTGCTGCTTTGATTTCATGAAATTAATGCTTTGACCCTTGGCCTTCAAAGCTTTCTGTTTAGCTGCTCTACCAATCTTATGTGACATGTCCTCATTTTACTTGTTCTTTTTTAAGAGAAAATTTTCAACAAAGTGCTTTTTTTTTTCCTCCCAGAAACAAAGAATTTCCAGTTATTTGGAATAATATCATACTCAAGCTTGGAGTATTTATTGTAGAATTGACAATTTCAAAGGTTACCCCTTGATAGGAAGAAAAATGTGTTTTGTCCTCATTAAATTTAGTCTTCCTTTGCTGTTTTAGAATATAATGATGATAAGATAATGAGACCCAATAGAAGAATAAATAAAAGGAGGGTCTTGATCTGGCATCAAGAAAAGGCCAGAATTCAGGGTTGCAGCAAAGGAGAAATCATATCTGTGTAGGCAATTCCAAGAGGTTTCATATCCCCTTCTTCTCTTTTTAAGTATATTTTTACTGGATGATAGAATTCCAATTTCACAATGATATTACCTATTTTTTCTTGCTTCCATTTTTCAGAAATTAGCAGTCTTATACTTGCTCATTTGTAGATATTGTGTATTTTCCCTCTGTCTGCTTTTTTTCTGCTTTATTGAGGTATATTGACAAAATTTTAAGTTTTTAAAGTGTACCTGTTTATCATGATGATTTGATATGTGTACATTGTGAAAGAATTTTTCTTATCTAGGTAATTATCACATCCTTCACCTCACATATTCACCTTTTTTTTTTGGTGAGAACATTTAAGATTATCTATCTATCTATCTATTATCTATCTACATCTATCTATATCTATTATCTATCTATCTGTCTATCTATCACCTCATATCTTCTTTATCTATTCATCCATTAAGGGACACTTATGTTGTTTCCATATCTTGCTTACTGTGAATAATTCTGCAGTGAAGAAGAGTGAAGATATCTCTGATATCTGGATGTTTTTGAGGTTGTTTTTTTGTTTTTGTTTTTCAGCAGTTTTGTTATGACGTGCCCCAGTGTGATTTTCTTCATTTGTATCCTGCTTAGGGTTTGTAATGATTTTTGAATCTATGATTTGATGTCATTCAATTTGGGGGAAATACTTGGCCATTATCTCTTCAAACATGGCTCCTGCTCATTTTTTCTTTTTCTATCTGAGACTCTAATCACATTTATGTAAGATTGTTTCACATTGTCCTAAATGTCTTTTATGCTTTTTTCTGAATTATTAATATTTTTCTCTCTGATTAAATCTGTGAATTTTCTACTGACCTATCTTCCAGTTCACTAATTATATTTTTTGTTGAGTTCTCAGTTTCAGTTACTTGTGTTCTTCAGTTACAGAATTTCCATTTGATTTTTACAAAATAGATTCTAGTACTCTAGTGAAATTCTCCATCTTTTCATCCAATTTCTTGAATATTTAATCACAGTTATGTTCTCTGGCTAATATCTTTTATCTAGAATACCTGTGTGTCAGTTCTGTTGTTGTTTTTTAACTTCTGGTCCTATTTTTGGGTATTCATGGTAACTTTTGATTGTGTGCTTGTCATGTGTAGGAAGTACACATGTATTCAAAGTCATTCAGCTATTTAGTGGCAGAGTCAGAAACCGAACCCAAGATTTTCATATACTTTTTAAAAATTTATCGAGGTGACATTGGTTTATAACATTATATATGTTTAATGCGTACAACATTGTATTCAAGTTCTATATACACATTGTTTAAATTCTCTGAGCTTCCGTTTACTCATCTGTACAATGTAGTACTCTGGATGGTACAACTTTCCTATAGATGGGATTCAACATTTCCTCTGTCAGGCAGCTGGAGTAGAGGCAGTTCACCTTAGCTAATCAGTGACTGAGCTGACTAGAGTGTGGGCTGTATTATTTGTTTAGCTTGATCTAATTCTTTTTTTTTTGCCTCCAAATAACAGCCTCCTTGTTGGAGGTTTTCCTTCCAATTCTTTTCTCTCTAGAGCAGTGAGAATACAAAACCCAGCTTCACCTTTCAGTTGCTTTTACTCTGCATCCCAGCCACTTACCTCATGTTAAGAATGAATAAATATAAGACACCAAAAAGCAGTCAACAAAAGAAAAAATTGAATATCATCAACATTAAAAATGTTTGTACATCAAAGGATGCTATCAAGAAAGTGAAAATACCACTGTGGAACAGGAGAAAATATTTGCCCTTCATCTATCTGAAGAGGGTCTAGTATCCAGAAAATATAATTATTACAATTTAGCAAGAAAAAGGATAAACAACCCAATTAAATAATAGGCAGAGGACATGAATACATATTTCTCCAAAGAAGATATATAAATAACCAATAAGCACATGAAAAGATGCTCAACATAATTAGTCATTAAGGAAATGCAAGCCCAAACCACAATTACCACATAACATCCACTAGTACAGGTATTACTTTAAAATAGGAAATTAGCAAGTGTTGGCAAGGATATGGAGAAGTTGGAAGCCTTGTGCATTGTTGGTGGGAATGTAAAATGGTGTAGGCACTTTGGAAAACTGTTAGTAAATAAAAAGTAAAATATAAAATTACTGTATGGTCCAGCAATTCCCCTCCTAGGTATATACCTCTCAAAATTGAAAACCGGTATTAAAACAAATACTTGTACATAAATGTTCACAGCAGTACTATTGACACTAGTCAAAAGGTAGAAACCACCCAAATATCCAATTGGTGAATAGATAAACAAAATGTGCTATATCCACATAATGAAATGTTATTCAGTTATAAAAGGAATGAAGTACTGATACATACTACAACATGGATAACCTTAAAAACATTATGCTAAGTAAAAAAAGCCAGACACAGAAAAGACACACATTTTCTGAGTCTATTAATTTGAAATATCATTAATGGGTAAATCTATATAGATAGAAAGTAGAGTAGTGGTTGCCAAGGGCTGGGAGTTGGGGATGTGGAGTGACTACTTTATACAAGGTCTGTTAGCAATGATGAAAATGTTTTGGAATTCAATGTAAGTGACAATTCCATAACATTGTGAATGTACCAAATTCCACTGAATTGTACACCTTAAAAAGGTTAATTAATTTTATGTTATATGAATTTTACCTCAGTTTAAAAAATGATTAAGCAAATATCCTGATGGTAAAAGCAAAATGCAAACTGTTGATCACAACTCAGTGGGCTTCCCTTCTTTCTAAAACCTTGATTCCTCAGTTCTTGGCTCCCTCATCTGAACTCTAATGTCTTAAAAAATATGCTTTTTAAAAATATTTTATGCAGATTTGGTGCCTTCCTGATTTATTCAAACTTGTTCTAACTCCTTCTTCTAAATTCCAAGAGCTATTATTGACTGTTATACTCAAATCTATAGAATTTAAATCTCTCTCAACTTAGGTATAGCTTGTGTCTTTAACCAGCTTAAATACTCTTTCACCATCAGAATAATTTGTTTTTCTTACCTCCAGCACATAGCACAATGGTTAAGAGTGAATCAGAATCACCTGGAGCAATTCATTGGCTCTAACCCAGAGATACAGAATAAAAATTCTAGGTTGAAGCCAAGGAAAGTGCATTTAAAAAATACCAGAGATGTCTGAAAGCCATGAGCTACAGAACTTCAAGAAACACTACTGAATACTGTTAATATAAAAGACACTTAACAAATATTTGTTGAGAGAATAATGACTATGCACATGACTGAATAAAACATTTTGATATGTTCTTCCCAATCTTGTTCCCCATTGATGATGCAATGTCCTATGTGTTACTTACATTTTACCCTTGCCACCATTCCACCCAATGTTAAATCAGAATATGCAGAGAAGGCTACACCTTCAATATGCATGATATATCAAACTGTGGACAAGGTGATGCAGTTACTATTGCTGAAAGGAATTTCCATTTTGCATATCATAACCTTTACCTTAATGTTGCATTGATATTCAGTGATAATTGAAAGTAACTTGACTCTACCAATTGCAAGTTGTTTTGGCCTACAGAAATCTAATATGCCATATAGCATGGGTAGTGACAGGGACATTGGCAGCAACTGCCTCGTATTTAACCATGACCAAGGTAAGGAGAGTGTGAAGGGGGATGAGAAAAGGAAACATCAGGAAGTGTAGAGATTCTCCTAAAAAAGACCAAGTAAAGACCCCTGCGTCTGGAGAGAATAGAGGCAAATGGAAATCATTATCAGAGTAATTCATGTTAAAGTATTTTTGCCTCAATTATCTGAATATTTAAATGAAAGTATTTTAGGAGCCTCTAGGACCCAAGTAATTAACTTTATGCCCTAGTTAATGTTGGATGGAAGCGTAGGCACATAGCCGTGGGTTTTAGCTCAGACCATGATATTGGAAATGCTGAGAGAATTGTATGTCTCAAGGTCCCCTGTGCTATTGTCTTCACTCTTGGTAGCCCCCCACATCTCTCTATCTTCAGTGGATAACTCTTCTTTTTCTGAAAGTTTAGATTGTAGGGAGTTCCCTGATGGATTCTACCCTCACATTTGCTTTCTGTGTATTTTGGAGCCAGGTGCTAATATCAGGGAAATGTTTTCCCATAACAACTCAGCCAGTTCTACACTCTTGAGACTTTGACCAGATTATTCAACCATTCTAAGCCTCAGTTCCTTCTTCTGAAAACTGGACCAATATCTACTGCTATCTAGGAAGAATAAATGAGATCATGTAAGTAAAGCAATAAATATAGTGCCTAAAAAATGAAGCCCTCATTAATAGAGTACCTATTTTTATAGGAGTTCAAAGTGAGTAGTTTTGCATTTTTGTTCTACCAGTGGGGTTTATTTCATGTTGCCTGTGACATTTTATCCCTCTTTAATGAATCTCGGCTGCATCCTGAGCCAGCTATGCCTTTCTCCTTACCTTGTTCCCCTACTTTGTACGTAAAGTCTTTCCAGTGAATGCCATTCCTTGTCTGGATACTGGCTTAGATGGGCTCTGGCAAGTATTCTGTCCATAATAATGGATACTTAAACAGGTCGTTGTCCTTATGGACAGGATACTTACACACCTTCCCATATACCAGTTACTTTACACACATTACCTTATTTAATCCTCACAAAAGATACACATAAATGTATGTATATATACATGTGTATATATATTTATATTTAGCTATATACAGCTATATCGATAGATCAATAAATACATAGATAGATAGGTAGATAGATGGCTGAAAACTGATTCTTAGAAAGGTTACACAACTTGATAAAAATCACACAGTTTGCAAGAGATTTAACAAGTATCTACTCTGGTTCTATCTATCAGATACAAAATTGATTTTTTTTTTTTTTTTTTTTTACATTATGCTCTGTAAGGTTTAATCTAGAAGGGTTGAATTTTGATCTGAGCTTTAAGCTAGGAATGGATAGTAAGACTAAGAGGGAAAGCCTTCCTGGTAGAAGCATTCGGGGAGTATTTAGAGTTAACTCATAACAACCTCATTTGGTAGGATCCTATTGTGTTTCATTACTGCTTCATCGTGCTCTTGCATAACTTAAGATCTATTGTGCCAAACTTTTCCAAAGGGGAAAATGTCATAAAAGTCAAGCTGAGACTTTTCACAGTTATTTAGAGATTGTAATATCACTGAATTTAAGCCATGAGAGTAGAAAATGTCAACCATTGAGGCAATAATTCCTGCTAGGGAAAAAAAATCCATTTACCATACATGAGCATCAAATGATTCTTGCATTGAAATAAAAGAAGAAGAATTCCGGAAGCATCATTCCCTTGCTTTCTGTTGACAATGCTACCCACTGCAGGTAATCAGTGCAGGGACATCTGGGAGGCCACTACACAAAGAGTTGTACAGATGGGTTTCTTTGGCAATTCACCAGGCAAGGACTACCCCTTTGGGCAATGCACCTGCTAGAAAAGAAGTGGAAGGCAGCTGAGTTTTGCAAGCAGCATCTCAGGACCGGTAACTTGCAACAAGAAATGGAGATGGGGCTTATAGACCCAGAAGCAAGGGAGGTTACAGACTGGGAAATGCCCAGGAACCTCACTGGTCTTGGATCTAAGATTCTAACCACATAAATAGCACATGATTTTTAAAAATTTTTTTACTGTATTAATTTATGACTCGAGTTATAAGACACTTGGGTTATAAGAACCCAACTCTGGTTAACTTTAACAAAAGCACACTTATCAGAAGGTTAAATGGCAGGTTGAGAATTAAAGGAACAGCTAAAGAATTATGTTCAGAAAAATAAGGACAGAGTAGCAACAGGGATTTTAGTAGCAAAAAATAATGGTCTGTCTCTTCAGGTCACTGTTATAGGGGTTAGATCAATATTAATACTTTTTATTCTTTTTCCATAATTCAAATCCCTGCAAGTGAGAAAGTGTCAAGTTTCACCTAGACTGGGTCCTGTGCCTGCCACCTTGACCAAGAAAAAGAGGGTACACTGATCAACAGCCCTGTCAAGATTGCCCGTAGTGGAGAAATTGTACCTGGGACAGGGAAATCAATATGCTATTTCTAGAAGTTGTAAGAATGTAGGGCACATGAAACAATCCTCTTTGGATTGTACACTTTTATTCCTGGGGACAGTACTTAGTTCTTCTAGAGCAGAGTCCAGCCCACAGAATTTCTCTGCAAATTAGAGAAATTTCAACACCCTGAAGTGAAAAAGAAGTTAACTATCTTTCCCAGCATATATCATATTTATGGGTATGCTCTATTTTTGAATTTAAAGGTTTATTTCTTTTTAACAATTATGATTATATATACCTAATTTTTCTCCATTAATATTGCATTAGAAAAATTGCCTATCATTAAATGTTTTCAAATATATAATTTTAATGACATTATATGATTATGGGTTATCATAATTTATTCTATCATCATTTGCAGTAAATTTAAATTTTAAAATAAATTTAAACTTACTGTAATGATTAACCTTGCACATAAATCTATGTGCCCATCTGCAATTATTTTCCCAGGATAAACTCCTAGAATTATCAGGTCTAAACAAGTGAATACTGTTAGGACACATATTGCCACATTTTTCCTCCATAAGAGTATTTACATCCACAGAAGTAAAAGACAGGGCAAGTGTGCTTAAAATGAAGGCAGAGGCATAGGACTAGCAACTTGAAACATATTTATAGACCATTGCCTGGCTTGGCACAGAGAGGGATATTTGGTCTGGTTATAATATGTCTATCCCTGGACACAGGGTGAATACTCAGCTCCCAAGAGGGTATGTAGATTTCCAAGTTAATTTGTGTCCCAGGAATAGCCAACATTAGATGCTCTGTGACTAGAGATATATTTGCAATTGTTAGCACAAGAAAGACTATAAACCAATCTTAATAAAGTACCCACAGCATGTCAAATTCTAAGTACTGCGTCATCCTGATGAAATCTTCAAGATAACTAATTGCAAATGTACCCCTAGGTAATTAAATGAGGTAACTAAATCATTTTATTTCTTCTTCCAGGATTATTTGTATTCAATGTCTTCCTTCACAGGTGAAAAATTGTGGTATAGAATCAAACACAGAGGTGGAAGAGACATAAAATAACATTTGTCCCAGGAGGCAAATATGCAGAATGTATACTAACTGTCTCCTAGTCAAAACCCATAGCAGAAAGCACTAGTCTATCAGGCAATCTTTCCTACTCAGCCCAGATACAGTTTTGAAATCTGCCTCATCAAGCAATCCAGGCAGAAAATAGTGATAACTGAAGCTGGAATTTTACCTAAGCTCTATTTTAATCTCTGATACCAACAAAATCTTGTCTATAGAATCAACAAAAGCCTAAGTTTATCTCAGTTATCTTAGCACTTTCCATCCCCGTCTAGTGCTCCCATGTAGATATTAGCTAAAGTTGACATAATAGGCCATACATTGGATAGCAAGCTATACACTGGTTGCTATATTTAATCTTTATGATGTTGGGACACTTGTTATCCCTCATTTTATGGCTAAAAGACTGAATCTTAGAGAGGTTAAATAGCTTGCCCCAAATTGCCTAGCTAGGGAGCATCAAGTTTGGTGGAGGGCCTGAGATTGTACTCTAGCTACAAGCTAACAAGTGAACCTGCCACAGTTAGACATAGGTAGAGGACACAAGACTCCTGGGCCAGCGATGAAGGAGAGTTTATCATTCACAGCAATATCAGTAGCCAGAATATCAGCATTTGTCTCAGTTCCCAAGCCCTAATTCCCACGAGGCTGTACAAATAGGGCAAGGTGATCCCTTGCACACTCCTTGGGTTATGTTACAGGAGAGGAACCCAGAGCTAAGTGAACACAAATATTTTAGAATGGACTGTAAGCATGTCTGCTTTGTGCTCTAAGGGGACACATATAATGTGGACAGTAAGCATGCATGACCTTTTCTCCAAAGGGAGATACTATCTCTCTCTTCCAAGGCTATTTGCTATACAAACCATCTTTGAAAATGAGAGTCTGTAACAAAGGTAGTTACTTCCAAGATGTGCAGAGACATGAGGCCCATGGAGAATTGTCCTATAACACAGAGTGGAAGAGTCAGAATTGGAACCCAGGTCTGTATAACCGCATCACTGACAATACAACCTTAATCCACACAGCTCCTGTTTCTCTGCTCACTTGCCTTCACTTCAGACTGGCAAAGTTCAGAGACTGGTCTTACCAGAAATGGGCAGTTAGGAAATCTCACAGCCCTGAAAAGTGTTCTTCAGCCTCTAACTAATTATTCAGGTCATGTTGTATTTAATTGCTCACTTATTTTTCTATTCTTTTAAAACTATAGGCACTCTAAGGGTTGAATCCTGTTCACTGTTATATTTCCACTTGCTTTTTTTTTTTTTTTTCGCGGTATGCGGGCCTCTCACTGTTGTGGTCTCTCCCGTTGCGGAGCACAGGCTCCGGACGCGCAGGCTCAGCGGCCATGGCTCACGGGCCTAGCCGCTCCGCGGCATGTGGGATCTTCCCAGACCGGGGCACGAACCCGTGTCCCCTGCATTGGCAGGCGGACTCTCAACCACTGCGCCACCAGGGAAACCCTCCACTTGCTTTCTTAGTAGAAGACGTAAACACCCAGTCTTTGAAGTAAAGAATACCTGATTTTGAATTCTGACTCAGCCACTCAGCAGTTGTGTGATGAATATCAGCCTGTTTCCTCATTGGTAAAAAGGAATTCATAATAGCTATTTTCTAGGGTTGTTATGAAGAATGAATGAGATTATATATATATATAGCACTTAACATATTTACTGTATATGGTAGCCATTTTATAATAGTCATATATAATCTCCTTAGCTTAGTAGGCAGCACGTCAATCTCATATAATAGTTATATATATATATATATATTTGTTGAATTTTTAAAGAATTGTGTTTTTTATCATCTAGAATCTTTTTATTTACTAGATGCCTAGGTTTTGTTCTCATGTATTCCTTTTCCTTTTATCTTACTCTGTTCTCTAGCTACTACTTCCTTCATGTTTGGGCTGACGGTTTTGTTTTTAATTTCAGTACTGTCATTGCTTCTTGATATTTCTGTTTCTCCTAATATTAGTTTACTGTTCTGGCCAACTAACTGCCTGGGATGAATAGCCTCTGTTGTGCCTGGTTAGAGTAGGTAATAAGCATGTGCATTTTGTTCCTCCTTGGTCACTTCTACCGATGGGGATTATACGACCTCCAAGGTTATCCAGCATAGTGCTCATGGTTAGAAAGTTTTTTCTTTTATCTATCTATCTATCTAACTATCTATCTATCTATTCAACTATCTACCTCCTTGTCAGCATCTACTCATGACAAACAAAGCATCGGCTGTTTATTATAGCCTTCAGATATTGAAAATAATGTCTGGTACTTCTGTTTTTTTTCTCTTCCTTTATAAATGACATTCTCCTTCTCCCTTTCATTATGTCACACAGCCCCACAGAAGGGTCCCAGAGCTGACTTTGTCCCTTGGCTCAGGTTCTAGCCCCTCAGCCTCATGTGTGAAGTGTCCTGCCAGTTTATCCAAGTTGCCCTTAAACTGTAATGCTCAGCATTGAGCACTAATCTTTAGAAGAGATCTGGCTGAGCAGAATAAAGCAAGACTATCTGCAGACTCAGATGACCTTTGGTAAAGGAATGACAAATGACAATGAGTTGGTAGAAAACATTTTATTTGGAGCAGAAGTCCTGTCTAGAACCCGTAAAATCGCCTTGCATGGGATTGGGCTCAGTCTTCTAAGCCAGGAAACCTGCAGATAGAAGCTTGTGTGGCATTGTTTTGTTTTTCTTTGCAAAGGTTTCTCGTCATGCTGTAAATCAGGCAACATGGGGCAGCACTCTCTCTTTCCTCCTTCTCAACTTAAGTTAGAATCAGAATGTCTGAACTTAAGCCTTGTCTCTGGATCTATGAGCTGTGTGACATTAGGCACACAATTAACCCTTCTGGGTCACTGTTTCATCATCTGTAACAAACAAATCATATGTGTGGGAATTTCAAGGCTTATTGTAAGTATCAAATGTGACAACATACATCATAAAAACATTTTGAAAACCGCAAAGAACCATAATAATATAAAAAATCACCATTTAAAAATTTCTCTCACTTTGAATTTTGGCTAGATATGACTTTGGTACTATTACTTGCCTTGACTGAATGTGTACATCAGGCACTCTATGGTAACAATACCCTGTAATTTGACGATAGCCCTTGTGAGGTTGGTTCTTGCTATGGTATCTCATTCTAATAGGAATTTTGCAATTATCGACTCTCCTGACTTCTTGAGAGCATTCAACACTCTTATTCACTCCCCTTTGAAATGCTTTTCTCTTGGATTCTGTGATAACATTCTCCTTGGTTTCCTCTTACTTCTCTAGTCTGTCTTAACACTCTTTACTAAATTTTTCTATCTACTTTTACATGTTGTAACAGCTCAAGGTTCAGTCCTAGATCATCTTCTCTTCCTACCCTTTTTTTAAAATTAGATGCATGCATACATTTCAAAATAATTACCAAAATAGGGTTGGTTAACACCTTTACTCCCTTAAGTAATTACCACTTTTTAGCAACTTTCAAGTATATGATATTGTTAACTATATTAACCATCCTGTACATCAGATTCCCAGAACTTATTCATCATATAATGAAATGTTTGACCAACATCTCTCCATTTCATTTTTCTTTACCTTGTTTGTAAACTATAAGTTTTTGCTTTGTAGTTTCCTTGAGGCTTACTTAAAACACCTTACAGATAGAACGGTCTCTTTTTCTCTGCAAATTAACTTTGATCACATACAAAAAAAAATTTTTACCTTTTACTCCCCCTCCCTCATGTTTTATGTCATAATTTTCATCTTTTTATAACGTTTCCATCAACAAATATTTTAGCTATAACTATTTTTAATACTTTCGACCTTTAAACTTTTATACTAGAATTAAGCGATTAACACAACACTGTATTACAGTATTAGAGCATTCTGAATTTGACTATGTACTTACCTTTACCAGTATGTTTTATATTTTTGTATTTTCACGTTTTCACATTACTAATTAACATTCTTTCATTTCAGCTTGAAGAACTCTTTTTTTTTTTTTTTGCGGTATGGGAGCCTCTGACTGTTGTGGCCTCTTCCGTTGCGGAGCACAGGCTCCGGACGCGCAGGCCCAGTGGCCATGTCTCACGGGCCCAGCTGCTCTGCGGCACGCAGGATCCTCCTGGACCGGGGCACAAACCCGTGTCCCCTGCATCGGCAGACGGACTCTCAACCACTGCGCCACCAGGGAAGCCCCAAGAACTCTTTTTAGCATTTCTCATAAGGCAATTCTAGTGGTGATGAGCTCCCTCAACTTTGTTTGAGAAAATCTTTATCTCTCCTTTATTCCTGAAAGGCAAATTTGCTGGGTAAAATATTCTTATAGTTTGGCTTTGTTTTTCTTTTAGTATTTTGGCTATATCACCCCTCACTTCTGGCCTGCAATGTTTCTGCTGAGAAATCCACTGACAACCTTATGGGGGGTTCCATTACATGTAAAAAAAAAAACACTTTTATTCCTTTTAAAATTCTCATTTTGTCTTTGATTTTACAGTTTTATTATAATGTGTCTTGGAAAGGAGCATTTTGGGTTGAAATTTTGAGTTGGTCTATTAGCTTAATGAACTTAGATGTCCAAATCTTTCCCCAAATTTGGGAAATTCTCATTTGTTATTTCTTTACATAAATGTTCTCCTTTTAACCTCTCTTCTTCATCTGGGACTGCAATAATCCATAGATTGTTTCTTTTAATGGTATTACATAGTTCATGTAGGTTTATGTCACTCTTTTTCATCTTTATTTCTTTTTGCTTCTATGACTAGATGATTCTCAATGGCCTGTCTTCTAGTTCACTAAGTTTTTATTCAGCTTGGTTGAGTCTGTTGTTGAAGCTCTCTACTGAATTCTTCAGTTCATTCATCATGCGCTTCAACTCTAGCTTTCTGTTTTTATAAAAAAGTTTCTATTTCTTTGTCAAACTTCCCATTTTGTTCATGCACTGTTTTCCTGATTTCTTTTTGTTTTCTATCTCTGTTTTCTTGTAGTTCACTAATTTCTTTAAGAGGATTATTCTGAATTCTTTGCCAGTTCATAAATCTCCATTTATTTAGGGTCAGTCATTGGAACTTTATTAGTTCCCACTGGAGGTGTCATGTTTTCTTGATTATTCATGACCCTTGTGGCCTTGCATTGGTGTTTGCGTATTTGAGGAAGTATGTACCCATTCCAGACTGGTTTCAGTAACAAAGCCCTTTACCAGTCAGCCCAACCAGAGATTCTGGGCAGGTTGTCTGGTGGTGTACATGAATAGGCTTGCTTCTGGAGTCACTGTGATGGGTCTGGGACCTGTGGGTGGACCTGAATCCTGGGACCACAGGGGCCAAGAAGGTGCTGAAGTCCACTGGGGTGGACATCGCATCTGGATGCAAGGGAACTGGTCCTACATTGGGATGGGTCAGGAGCTTGGTTTTGCAGAAGCTGTTCTATGGGTGCGGGTTATGGGGATAAGGGGACTACGGGGCTATGGGGACTAGGTCAAGCCCAGATTTTGGGGCCACAGGAGTCAACCTGTAACCTGTGGGCCTCAAGGAACTGTCTGGAGGTTAGGACTGTGGGGGCTGTTCTGATGCTGGGAGGAGTCAGGAGCCTGGGTATGTGGAATCCATCCTCAAGGCAAGATCCAAGGAGGTTGACCTGGCCTGGGGGCAGGGCAGGAGCCTGTGTCTATGTGAGTCAGTTGAGTCTAGATCTATGGGTCTCAGCCTAGTGCTTGTGTAGGTCAGGGTCCTAGTCCCATGCTAGTCATTCTGGTGCTTGGCCTGTCTAGGAGCCTGGGTTCGCAGGTATCTACTGAAGCCTGGGTTCATGGGAGCTCTTTGGGAGCCTGGGACCACAGGAGCTGCCCAGGGCCATGGAAGCCAGTGGCACTGGGATGTTCCAGGAGCCTGGGCTCATAGGAACTTCCCAAGTGCTTGGTGCCATAGGAGTCAGCTGACAACTGTGTAGACCAGGAACCTAGGTTTGCCTGAGCCTTGGGCCTCAAGAGCTGTCTGGGGCTTCAGGAGCTGGCAGGCGCCTGGTTGGGTCAGGGACCTAGGTTCACAGGCACCCTCTGGAAGCCTGCAGCAGAGGGAGCCACCTGGAGCCTCAGGAGCCTCTTAGGGCTGGTGGTGCCAGCAAGAGCTGAGAAGCACTTAGAACTTGGATTTATGGGATTAAACTGGGACCCTGGTGTCATGAAAGCCACCTGGGGCTCTAGGAGCTACCTAGGGCCACTGGAGCCTGCAAACACCAGGGTAAGCCAGGGACCTGGATGTGCGGGAGCCCATGAAAGACAGCAAGGGCCATGGGAGTTGGCTTGGTACTAGGGTGGGCTGGATCTTGGATCCACACTGAAGTTAGGCATTCATTTCATTTTTTTCTCACATGGGGAGGGTATCCTTCTCTGCACTGGGCTTCCTGGGATTAGGGGAAGGGTGATGGTGATGGAGGTAGTATGAATCTATCTGTCTTACTCTCCTCAATGTGTCTTTTCTTATTTTTGTGTGTTATCCAGGTAGAATGGGTGCTCCACCCTCATCTGGAATCCTAGGCTCTTGTAATGGTAGTTTGTTTCAAAGATAGTTGTTCAAATTGATGTTTCTGGGGGTGGGAGTAAAGTGCTAAAAACTCCTATACTCCCATTTTGCTGATGTCATTTCCAATCTTCTTTCATCTCACTCTTTATTCTCTCCCTATATAACTCACCAATACCTATGGTTTCAAGTAACTTCTATTTATGAATGACATCCAAACATTTTCTACCTATAGCTATCTGATTTTCAGAATCATATATCCAGATGTTTCAATATCTACTCTTGAGGATCTCAATGGCATCCTAAAATTAACATGTTCAAAGTCTAACTCATATTCTGCCCCTCTAAGTACGTCCTCTTCCAGGGTCCTTACCTCAGGGAATATTAACTCTAGCCATTCAGGTCTGCAGACAGAAATTGTGAACTCATCTTTCATAAATTCCTCCCAATTCTATTTCATTCATCATCAAGTTGATTTTACTTCTCTCAAAGATTTTTATCTTTGTGGTCGTTACCCTAGGCCAAGCTATAACCATCTCTTGCCTGGATATTGAAGTGGATCCCTCTAGTTTTCTCACCATTGCATCTTGCCTCCCCTCCAATTCATGCAAAGTAACCAGAGGAATCCTTAAAAAGAAGAATAAGAAGAAAGAGAAGGAGGAGAAAAAGAAGAAAGAAAATGGATCGCTGTATTCACTACCTAAAACCTGACATGGCTCCGTACTCTACCTTTTCTGACCTCATATACCCCTCCAGTCCCATTTCACACTGTTCTTTTCATTCTTTGTGCTAGTGGCTCACTGGCTTTTCTTCCATTCCTTGATATCTCATGCTCCCTCACACCACTGGATGCACTCTGCATTTTTTCTCTGCCTCATATTTTCTTCCCCTGCATGTATACACACACATGCACACATGTGCACACACACATCATTCTTGTAGCCTATCTGTGCACAAATATTCCTCCTCTGGAAAAACTTTTTCTTACCTCCCTGAATAAATGAAATCTTCTTGAGGTTTTCTTTCTTTCTTTCTTTCCTTTTTTAAATAGAGTTTATCACAATTTGTAAATATCAGATAAAGTGATTGCTTCTCTCCCACCAAAAGCTGCACATAGTTAAAGATCTTGTCTGTGTTGATTCATTATTATTTTATAAATGTAGAGCAGGCAGTCAGCACTTAGTAAATACTCATTGAGTGAATAAATGAATGAATGAATGAATTCCATTTTAACAATGAAGAAATTTCAGTTAAGAGATTCTAGGTAAGCTCTTTAGCATCACATAACTGGTCAGATGGTAGAGGGAAGTCTGTCAGCAGTAAAGTTCTTTCCAAACCACTGCAGTACATCCCAGGTAACAGATCAGGTTCTGAGATATTAGGATACATTCAGCTCCCAGTATCAGTCACAGTCCTGCATGTGGCACAGCTGGAACGGGTTACCTCAATAACTTCCTACAGATAAATATTCTTATTTGAAATTTCAAAGAAGCAAAGCTTGGTCAGAAACCTGTGCCCCTTTTAGGGTCTGTTAGGGCTCTTGGTATAAATAGGTTAATGAATTCTGACTGACTAAAGCAGAAAAGACAGTTACCAGTAAGATATCCAGGTGCTTATAGAACTAATGGGAAAGCTGGTGAAGCAGGCTTAAGTCTGACAGGAGTTAGGAAACAACTAAGGTCACACCCTGGGAACAGTCTGTTCATATTACAGGAACACCATTGATTTCACCACTGCCAGCACCTCTCCTGGACACTGCTATGATTGGACAATACTGCCATGCCACCACACACTTCCTCTCTGAAGGAATTCTAAACTGGCCCTTTAAAGTGTCGTTTAATCAACCTCTGCAAATTCTGGCAGGGACTTCCAGTTGGCTTGGCCTGAGTTGAATGCCGTGGACTAAGAGAGCTATTACTTCTTTTCCAGTTGCCACTAAAGATAGGTAAAAAGTGCCCTCCATTTCCTAAATGATCTCCAAACCTGAAGGACAGAGGAAGGCAATGGTTTGCATTAGTCTTTCTCTTCTCTCCTTGCCAGACCAAATCGTCATCACTTTAAACCATGCCAAAATATTACCTTCTCATTTAAGTCTAAACTACTGACCTTCCTTTCTCCTCTTCTTTCCATCATTCTTTCCTTTCTATCTCCCTCCATCCTTCCCCCTATAACTTTGCATAAACCCCATTTTCCATATGTGCTCTACCCTAAGGATACTTTTAGGCTAAGTGAGGAAAACAAAAAGGATCTGGCCTAGTAGCAGAGTAATCAGCTTGTCTTCAGACTCCAACATGGTTATGATTCCCCTTACAACTTTTCTATTCCTTATCCAACTAACTTGCAGTTTTTTCCATGTAGTATAGAGGGAAAACCATGCTCTTTGGAATCAGACTTCTTGGGCTCAAGTTGAGGCTCTGCAAACTTAGTTTTACTACCTTTAACAAGTTACTTTATCTCTATGATCAAATAGTTTTATGGTCAATGTAAAGTCAACTAATTTTATGATCTTAAACAAATCACTTCATCTATTTTATCTCCTAGTTCTTTATCTCCTCTAAAGGATAAAACTCTGGGTCTTCAAATACATTTGTGCCCATAATTCATTTTTTTTTTTTTTTTTTTTGTACGGTATGCGAGCCTCTCACTGCTGTGGCCTCTCCTGTTGCGGAGCATTGGCTCCGGACACGCAGGCTCAGCGGCCATGGCTCACGGGCCCAGCTACTCCACGGCATGTGGGATCCTCCTGGACCAGGGCACAAACCCGCATGCCTGCATCGGCAGGCAGACTCCCAACCACTCTGCCACCAGGGAAGCCCCATAATTCAGTTTTAACAATATTTATATTATCATTAGAAGATCATTTTTGTTTTTCTTTAACAGGCATCCTTTAAATAATTAGGTGTGTTTTCACTATTTTAAAGGCTGACCAATAGTACTTTTCTGTCCTGAAAGCCTCATTCTTTCATGTTCTACTTATTTTTAGTTTTTAAAATTTATTATAGTGAAAACACTTAACCTGAGATTTACCCTCAACACATTTTTAAGTGTACAATGCAGTAACGTTAATAAGCACAATGTTGTATAGCAGATCTCTAGAACTCAGTCATCAAGCATAACTGAAATTTTATACCCATTGAATAGCAATTCCCCCTTTCTACCTCCCTGCAGCTCCTGGAAACCATCATTTTACTCTCTTCCTCTGTGTTTCACTATTTTATATACTTCATGTAAGTAGTATCATGTAATATTTGTCTTTCTGGCTGCCTTATTTTATTTATCATAATGTCCTCATGGTGGATCTATACTGCCACATATGGCAGGATTTCTTTCTTTCTTAATGCTAAATAATATTCTATTGTATGTATACAACACATTTTCTTTATCCATTCATGCATCGATGGAAATTTAGGTTGTTTCCACATACAGGAATCTCGGAGATATTATGGGTTTTGTTCCAGACCACCAGAAGAAAGCAAATATCACAATAAAGTAAGTCACATGAATGTTTTTGGTTTCCCAGTGCATATAAAAGTTATGTTTACACTATACTGTAGTCTACTAAGTGTGTGATAGCATTATGTCTAAAAACACAATGTAAATACCTTAATTTAAAAATACTTTATTGCTAAGTCTTACTGAACCTTCAGTGAGTCATCATCTTTTTGCTGGTGGAGGGTCTTGCCTCAGTGTTGGTGGCTGCAGGCTGAGCAGGGTGGTGGTTGCTGAACGTTGGGTGGCTGTGGCAGTTTCTTGAAATAAGACAACAATGAAGTTTGCCATATTAATTGCCTATTCCATTCATAAATATTTTCTCTGCAGCATACAATGCTGTTGAATAGCATTTTACCCACAGTAGAACTTTCAAAATTAGAGTCAGTACTCTCAAACCCTGCTGCTGCTCTATCAACTAAATTTATGTAAAATTCCTTGTTGTCCTTCCAACAATCCTCACAATATCTTCATCAGGAGTAGATTTCATCTCAAGAAACAATTTTCTTTGCTTATCCATAAGAAGCACCTCTTCATTCCTTAAAATTTTATCATAAGATTGCAGAAATGTATTCACATTTTTAGGCTCCGCCTCTAATTCTAGTTTTCTTGCTAGTTCTACCGCATCTGCAGTTACTTCTTCCACTGAAGTGTTGAACCCCTCAAAGTCATCCATAAGGTTTGGAATCAACTTCTTCCAAACTCCTATTAATGTTGATATTTGGACCTCTTCCCATGAATCTTGATTGTCCTTCATATCATCTAGAATGGTGAATCCTTTCCAAAATGTGTTCAACTGACTTTGCCCAGATCCATCAGAGAAATCACTATCTATGGCAGCTATAGCGTTATAAATTTTTTTTTTTTTAAATAATAAGACTTGAAAGTCAAAATTACTCCTGGAGCCATGGGCTGTAGAATGGATGTTGTGTTAGCAGGCATGAAAACAACATTAATCTCATTGTCCATCTCCATTAGAGTGCTTGGGTGACCAGGTATATTGTCAATGAGCAGTAATATTTTGAAAGGAATCTTTGTTTCTGAGTAGTAGGTTGCAACAGTAGGCTTAACATAATCAGTAAACCATGTTATAAACAGATATGCTGTCATACACACTTTGTTATTCCATTCTTCGAGCATAGGCAGTATAGATTTAGCATAATCCTTAAGGATCCTAGGATTTTTGGAATGGTGAGTGAACATTGGTTTCAATTTAAAGTCACCAGCTGCATTATCTCCTAACAAGAGTCAGCCTGTCCTTTGAAGCTTTGAAGCCAGGCACTGACTTCTCTCTAGCTATGAAAGCCCTAGATGACATCTTCTTGCAATAGAAAGCCATTTCATCTACATTGAATATTTGTTGTTTAGTGTAGCCACCTTCATTAATTATCTTAGCTAGATTTTCTGGATAACATGCTGCAGCTTCTACATTAGCACTTGCTGTTTCCCCTTGTATTTTTAAGTTATGGTGATGGCTTCTTCCTTAAATCTCATGAACCAACTTGTGCTAGCTTTAGACTTTTCTCTGTACCTTCCTCACCTCTCTTTGTGTCCCCAAAACAATTACAATAGTAACATGAAAGATCAGTGATGATAGATTACCGTAACAGATATAATAATAATGAAAATGTTTGAAATATTGTGAGCATTTCCAAAATACCTGTGTTAGATACTGTGAATAATGCTGTAATGATAATGGGAGAACAGATATCTCTTTGAAATCCTGATTTCAATTATTTTGGATAGATAACTAGAAGTGGAATTGCTGGACAAGTTACATTTAAAATAATTATTGATAGAGTAAGATGGACTATTGCCATTTTGTTCATTGCTTTCTGTTTGTAGCCCTTTGTCCCTTTTTTTCTCTCTTTCTCTCCTCCTTTGTATTTCATTGATGCTTTGTATTGATATACTTTGATTCCTTTTTAAAATTTCTTTTGTGTATTTTCTATAAGTATTTTTTTGTGTGTGGTTACCATGGGGCTTACATAAAACAACTTATAGTTATAACAGTCTATTGTAAGCTGATAAGTTAATTTCAATCATATACAAAACCACACTTATGCTTCAACCCATCTCTTACTTTGTGTTATTTATGTCACATTTTATATCTTCTTTTTATTTTGTGTAGCCATTAGCACACTTTATAGTTATAATTATTTCCAATCATTTTGTCTTTTAAATTTTATACTAGAATTAAAAGTATTTTACCAACAACTGCTATGCCATCACAATATTATGAATTTGTCTATATATTTATCTTTACTAGTGAGTCTTATTCTTTTATATGCTTTTCTATTGGCCTTTTGTTTCAACTTGAAGAATTTGCTTTTGCATTTCTGTAAGGCAGTTTTACTGGTGGTAAACTTCTTTAGCTTTTGCTTGTCTGGGAATGTCTTTATCTCTTGTTCATTTTTGATGGACATTTTTGCCAGATGACATATTCTAGGTTGACAGTTTTTATTTCTCTCAACACTTTGAATATATTATTCCATTCCCTCCTGACCTGCAATGTTTCTGCTGAAAAATCAGCTTATAGTCTTATGGGGGTTGGTGGAGTGACAAGTTGCTGTTTTATCTTGCTACTTTCAAAATTCTGTTTGTCATTACTTTTGACAATTTGACTATAACGTATCTTAGTGTGGATTTCCTTGTATTCATCTTATTTGCTATCCATTATGCTTCCTGTATCTGGAGGTTCATTTCCTTCCCAAGATTTGGGAAGTTTTTGGCCATTATTTCTTTGAATGAGCTCTCTGCCCCTTTCTCTCTCTCTTTTCTCCTTTTGATACTCTTATAATGTGTATATTGGGTTTTTGGATGGTACTTCATACATCCCTTAAGCTCTCATTACTCTTTCCTTTTTTTTCTTTTTGTTCCACTGACTGGACAATTTCCAATAACATGTTTTTGAGGTTGTTGGTCCTGTCTTCTGCTTGATCTAACCTGTTGTTGAACTCTCCCTAGTGAATTTTTCAGTTTAGTTATTGTACTCTTCAGATACATGGCTTCTGTTTAGTATTTTAAAATATTTTCTATCTCTTTTTTCAATCTCTCACTTTGTTTATGTAGTTTTCACCTGTCCTTCCCACACTAATTATTTTTATGTTGTTTATTTTGAATTCACTGTCTGGTAAATCATTTATTACCATTTCATTAGTGTCACTTTCAGGAGATTCATCTTGTTCTTTTGTTTGAAAATTATTTCCTATTTCTTCTTTTTCCTTGACTCTGTGTTAGTGTCTGTATATTAGATAATCATGTTTTTATGATCATTATCATCATGATCAACATCACCAGAGCTAACATGCATTAAGCTTAATACATCCTAGGCCATTGGGATTTTTTTTTTTTTTTTGCGGTATGCGGGCCTCTCACTGTTGTGGCCTCTCCCATTGAGGAGCACAGGCTCCGGACGCACAGGCCCAGCGGCCATGGCTCACGGGCCCAGCCGCTCCGCGGCATGTGGGATCCTCCTGGACCGGGGCAAAAACCCATGTCCCCTGCATCAGCAGGCGGACTCTCAACCACTGAGCCACCAGGGAAGCCCGGCCATTGGGATTTAATACTTAAAATCACCTAAGAGATAGGAACTCATCTTACAAAAGAATAAACTGAAGCACAGAGAGTTTTACTAATCCCCACATTCACACATAGAGCAAAGAGAAGAGCTAGTTTTGAAACTTGGCAATCTGTTATCAACTTTATTGAGCACTTCACAATCCTACCCCCTTCAACTATTTTCTCCTGCTCACAAAACCTTTCCATGCTTTAAGATATATCTCTTCTACAAAGTCTTCCCAGACACTCTATCTTTTCTGCTTCCAGACTTATAAACATGCTTTCTCCCCTCCTTTGTGCTCTTATAGCCTTACATTTTTCTCTCCTGTCACTGTCTTCCACCTTTACCTTTTATGAGATGTTTGCATATTGTGTTCTCTTCCTAACAATGACAGCTCTGAAGGTAGATATCTCTTTTTCAAATTAAATGATATTGCAATTATATAGTTTTTCAAGTTTAGCAATCTCCATAACATTCTTAAAGTGTAACATTTTTACATTGCTCCCCTTTCCTTCTCTCTCCTACTCTTCTCCCCTTCACTGCAGACTCCTCATACTGCTGGCTGGAGCCCCCATTCCTCTCCTCCTTTGGGTAATCCTTGTGACGTGGGTTCATTACTTTGCCCCTCTCCTACTAGCCTTCAGATTGTGTAGAATGCTTTCCAAGGAGACATCTGGCCATAATACCAATCAGCACAGGTATTATCATATCCATTTTATAGTCAAGAAAGTCAAGATCCAAGAAAATCAAGACTCAACATATTTCAGAAGCAGATGGGCGTCCAGGTCACCTGAATCCAATTCCCTTTCCCTTCAGTAGACCAGCTCCCTTGTCATGAATAGTGTAGCACCTGGGCAGAATCACCAGATGGCCAAGAAAGACAAGTGTTAAAAGGATTCCTGGAATATTCTGTAATGTTTCCTAAATTATAAAGGGGGAAACAAATATAGAAAGAATCTAAGTTTTCTGAAAAATGGCCTCTGGATATTTCTCATCCTCTTTGTATTTATATTCTGCCAATTTCTAAAAATTTAAATACTATAATAAGCCCAAATAGTCTTTATGGCCTCCCCAAATGTTTAGAAACTGTTATTAACTTTTGAATATTTTCTTCAAATCTCTTACTTTTGTTTCCAGATATCTGGTACTTTTTTCTTTTTGCTTGCTTATCTTTTTTAACATGATATTCCACATTCATGAGTATGATGTTCCCTTAGCCCCTTAGCACTTTGGTTGTTCTTTCTTTTTCATATCACAAATCCCCCTTATTATTACTTGTTCAATGTCAAGTCAGACACTGGTAGATTTTGCAGTCCATAAAGGCAGCATTGTGCTCAATACATGCTCAATAAATGAAGAACTAATGAATGATATAGCCAAGTTTCTGTGTTTGGTCCCTACAAAAACTCAACAGCTTTATTCTATTTCTTTGTCATAAGTGTTTATTTTTAGTCATACACTGGCTCTAAACCCTCTTAGACTGACTCCTAAACAAAGTCAGATACTGGGCCACCTTTCACCTATCACCAAATCTACACAGTGATCAAAAGGTGGCAGAAAAAGAGACACCCTTCCTAAGCATGCTGCCAATTCAGGACACTATACTGAGTGCCTACAGACAACACAAGAGGAAAAGATCAAAAATGTAAGTGCTGTGTGATGAAAGAATCCCAAGGTTCAATGAGAACCTAGGGATAACCTGGTATTCAGGGGAGGTGCTGCCTGGGCCATGTGATGCTGCTGCACTTGATCCACTCATGACTTGGCCAAAGACGGTGCTGGGCAGCATTTCTCCCTTGATATCATTTTATGATGTACTGGGGACAAGGTATTCAATAAATTTTTCGTGACTGATTTTACCTGGGACTGTCAGTGCCTATCTCATATTATAGGGCACTCCAAGAAGTTTACTTGCTGGATTTTTTAGTGTAAAGGGCCCATCCAAGCAGCACATACAAATGCTGAAATTTTATTTGAAGAAGACTGAAAATAATGACACTCTTATTCTTACATGGATTCTCAGAAACTCTGCAGGTAGAATTCTCAGCTTCTTTCTTTGCTTTCTGGCAGCCTGAATTTGAATGATTATTGCAAGAGAATACATCTTTAAAATGGTTTGAAAATGTAATCCCATAGCCTACAAGATCTAAGCTTTAAGAAGTTTTGGGGAAAATCATCGTTGATTTTTCTTTTTCCATTGATACACCTATTCCTGTTTCTCATAGTTCGGTGCCCTTCCTTTTTGATGTAATCTCTCTAGATGTCTGCACATCAGGGATATCTTAGGAGGTTTTGAACTTATCTCCTACCTTAATCTTCCAATATAAATGAGAACTTCCTTTGCGTTTCATCAGAGGGCTTTGACAATCGGCTTCAGAAAAAGCAAGAGATTTTAGACTTATTGAAGGGTGGTGGATATATGTAGCTCCGTTTACCAGCAGTGCCAGCCCACCCTGAGCCTGGACCTATTTCCTTGGCTATAGGCATCTTCATCTCAGATTGTTCGTGGCTATTAAGTATGGCTTCTCCTTGTACTGCCTCCTGCCATGCTCTGGAGGGTGTAGGAAGAGTGACTTCTGGATACCCGCTGTTCAAGATTCTTCCCTGAAAAGTGACTGCAATATATGTGTAGTGTGTGTGTGTATGTGTGTGTGTGTGTGTGTGTGTGTGTGTATGTCCGTGCTAAGCTCATGATTTTCAAGGCATACTGGGGTGCCCAGGGCTCCTGGAGACAGAGAAAGGAAATGCCCAGAGTTGGCCTGGGAAGCTTGTCAAAGGCAAATGGCAAAAGGTGGCAGCTGCTCTTCCTTGCCGTTGACCAGATGTAGTATAATTTTGTTTTGTTTTAATTTTGTTGTCCTAATCCAGTTGTGAGGCACTGGCTGGAGGTTGGGTCAGTTCCCCTATTTAGGCAGTTGATTAAGTCCACACTCAAACCACTTCCTTTATCAGGTTCTCACACTCTAGGACCTCTATACATCTAAAGTCTAATTGTCCTGGGGCCAAATACCATACAACTAAGGACAGCCCCTATATCTGGACCCAGAGAAATTATTCAAATTAGCCAATCCATAAGGAGGCAAAAACCTAACTAACTCACACCACTTGCGGTAAATAAACTACACCCTACAACTCCAGCTGGTTGCTACCCTATCCCTGGATTGCAAACCTCTATGTGGCCTGCCTGACAGCCTTCTCTCATTCACAGCTGTAAGTAACAAAAAGTTTTGCCTTCCATCTATTCAAGTATCATTATATTGTGCCCCACCATTAAAGAAACTTTAAATCTCATAAAACAGCAGGGTACTGTTTAAGAAGCGCTCACACTCAGGAATTGAAAGCATGAACTCAACTGGTTTAACCAATAAGGAAATCTTCTGTCTCACATAACAAGAAACCCTAAATGATGTCAGCCAGATCAAGACTTGGGTGTCTCTTGTAAGTGGTTCTGAAGGTCCTTCCTTTCTTTTAAAACAACTTAAAAACCCTAACACCGTACACAAAAATAAACTCAAAATGGATTAAAGACCTAAGTGTAAGGCCAGAAACTATCAAACTCTTAGAGGAAAACATAGGCAGAACACTCTATGACATAAATCACAGCAAGATCCTTTTTGACCCACTTCCTAGAGAAATGGAAATAAAAACAAAAATAAACAAATGGGACCTAATGAAACTTCAAGGCTTTTGCACAGCAAAGGAAACCATAAACAAGACCAAAAGACAACCCTCAGAATGCGAGAAAATATTTGCAAATGAAGCAACTGACAAAGGATTAATCTCCAAAATTTATAAGCAGCTCATGCAGCTCAATAACAAAAAAAGAAAAACCCAATCCAAAAATGGGTAGAAGACCTAAATAGATATTTCTCCAAAGAAGATATACAGACTGCCAACAAACACATGAAAGAAGGCTCAACATCAGTAATCATTAGAGAAATGCAAATCAAAACTACAATGAGATATCATCTCACACCAGTCAGAATGGCCATCATCCAAAAATCTAGAAACAATAAATGCTGGAAAGGGTGTGGAGAAAAGGGAACACTCTTGCACTGATGGTGGGAGTGTGAATTGGTACATCCACTATGGAGAACAGTATGGAGGTTCCTTAAAAAACTACAAATAGAACTACCATATGACCCAGCAAACACACTACTGGGCATATACCCTGAGAAAACCATAATTCAAAAAGAGTCATGTACCAGAATGTTCATTGCAGCTCTATTTACAATAGACCAGAGATGGAAACAACCTAAGTGTCCATCATTGGATGAATGGATAAAGAAGATGTGGCACATATATACAATGGAATATTACTCAGCCATAAAAAGAAACAAAATGAGCTATTTGTAATGAGGTGGATGGACCTAGAGTCTGTCATACAGAGTGAAATAAGTCAGAAAGAGAAAGACAAATACAGTACGCTAACACATATATATGGAATTTAAGAAAAAAAAATATCATGAAGAACCTAGGGGTAAGACAGGAATAAAGACACAGACCTACTAGAGAATGGACTTGAGGGTATGGGGAGTGGGAAGGGTAAACTGTGACAAAGCGAGAGAGAGGCATGGACATATATACACTACCAAACGTAAGGTAGATAGCTAGTGGGAAGCAGCCACATAGCACAGGGAGATCAGCTCGGTGCTTTGTGACCGCCTGGAGGGGTGGGATAGGGAGGGTGGGAGGGAGGGAGACACCAGAGGAAAGAGATATGGGAACATATGTGTATGTATAACTGATTCACTTTGTTATAAAGCAGAAACTAACACACTACTGTAAAGCAATTATACTCCAATAAAGATGTAAAAAAAAAAAACTTAAAAAATTGAGGTATAAATAATACAAACAGTATATTAGTTTCAAGTGTACAGCATAATAAATCAATATTTGCATATATTGTAAAATGATCGCCACAATTTGTCTAGTTAATATCCATCACCATAGCTACAGATTTTTTTCTTGTGATGAGAACTTTTAAGGTTTACTCTCTTAGCAACTTTCAAATATACAATAGTGTTTTATTAACTATGGTCACCAGGAAATACTTTATATCTCTGATTCATTTATTTTATAACTGGAAGTTTGTACCTTTTGACATCCTTCATCCATTTCATCCACCCACCCCCCTCTGCTTCTGGCAAGCACCAATCTGTTCTCAATGAGCTTTTTTTTTTTTTTTTAACATTCCACATATAAGTGAGATCATATGATATTTGTCTTGCTCTTCCTGAGTTATTTCAGAATAATGCCCTCAAGATCCATCCATGTTGTTGCAAATAGCATGATATCTCTTTTTTTATCACTGAATAATATTTTGTTATACACATCTATATCTGTATCTGTACATTTATATATATGCATATAAATATGTCACAATATCTTTTTCCATTCATTCATTGATGGTGCTTAGGTTGCTCCCATGTCTTGGCTATTATAAATAATGCTGCCACAAACATGAGAGTGTGTAAAAAGTGTAGGGGGTCCCTGAAGTAAGAGAAACAGGAACAGCTTTCTTGACGTAAGAGAAACAATTTTTGGCCTAAGCCATTTTGTGATCTAAGCCTGGCCACAATGCTTGCCATTGAACAGGTCTCAGTAATTAATGATCTTAAGGGAACAAAAGAATGCATAAACATTCTGACTGTTATCAAGTAAGAGAAGTAACAATAACTCAGTTGTAAAAACTCCCAGTTCTATTTCAATGGTAAAGATTAGCCTGAAGTGCTCAACCACCAGATCAACTGGAACCTAAGGGATGATGATGTTGACCTTTCCTGACCCTTGTGACTTCCATCAACTAAAGCTTAGACTCTGTCAACCACCCAAACTCCTTCATGAATATGAATGTACCCTTCACTTAAAACTTCCCCAATTTTTCTGTTCAGAGAGTCACTGCTTTGGGAAAGATCCCTGGTGTTCTCCTTACTTACTGCAAGAAATAAATCCTTCCTCCACCCGATCTTGGCTTAGTTGTGTCTTTTGGCTTGACACTCACCAAGATGCAAACTCAGTTTTCAGGTAACAGGTGCATATATATTTTCAAGTTAGTGTTTTGTTTTCTTTGAATAAATACTGAGAAATGGAATTGCTTAATATATGGTAGTTCTATTTTAAATTTTTTGAAGAATCTCCATACTGTTTTCTAAAGGTCTATACCAGTTTACAGCCCCTCCAACAGTGCACAAAATTTCTCCTCACCAACACTTGTTATCTCTTGTCTTCTTGATGATACTCATTCTAACAGGTATGTCTATTTTTATGTCAGTACCATACTGTTTTGATTACTATAGATTTGTAGTATAGTTTGAAATCAAGAAGTGTGATGTCTCCAACTTTTGTTTTCTTTCTCAGGATTGTTTTGTCTGTTTGGGACTTTTGTGGCACCAAACAAATTTCAAGATTGTTTTTTCTATTTCTGTGAAAAATGCAGCTGGAATTTTGTTTGTTTAGGAATCTCATTGAATCTGTAGATGGCTTTGGTTAGTATGGACTTATCAGATTGTGAAATAAAATTCATATTTTATGGAAAGACAAAAATTTAAACATAAAAAATATTTCACTGCCCTTTGGCCTTCTCTCTCCCACCTACTGTGCATTGTGTAGCTGCATTATGCAATGACCATAATTGCTCATCAGCAAAAATACCTGCTCAACCATAAAAAGCAACATTTTCCTAGGGCCAACAAGACAACTCCTTAAAAAAGAACACTCCTTCTTAATCTTGTAAGGGGCCATATGACCCATGACCAATTACTCCGTAGATTGTATAAACTGCCAGTAATATGCCATTTAATGTACAACCCTCTGTCTTAAAAACTTATATAACTGTGCTTTGACCTCTAACAGGCAAAACAGTTCTCAGAGCTTTCTGAGAGGCTGTTCCTGGGTTATAATCCTCAATTTGGCTTGAATAAAAATTTCCATTTCTTTCTTAGATTGACTGATTAGGTTTTTTGTCAACAAGATAAAATAGACTTTAAGCCAAAAACGGTAACAAGAAACAAAGTAAAAGCATATGACAAAAGAAAACACCATTTCCTAATTAAAACCCTCAACAAATTGGGTATAGAAGGAGTAGATATCAACATAATAAAGACCATATATCACAAAATAATAGCTAACATTCTACTCAAAGGTGAAAAGTTGAAAGCTTTTCCTGAAGATCAAGAATGAAACAAGAGTTCCCACTTTCACCACTCTTAACTCTGATTTTATATACAGCAAATCCTAACGATTCAAACAAAAAAGTGTCAGAACTAATCAACAAATTTAGTAAAGTTTCAGGATATAAAATCAACATACAGAAATCAGTTGTGTTTCTCACTTTCTTTCACGGGAGAAATCGTGGCTGAGATCTCTCTTGGACTTAGGCTGTGCCATCTTGGGAGAGAGCTGTTGTATAGATAAAATCAAGCCCTTCCTTTTGATAGGGATAGAGTAGGATAGTTACAAGGGTAGTTTTGGAAATCCCACTAGGGGATTTTAGATAGAGAGGGAAATCTAGGGAACTTTCGGAAACCACTGTAAGTTGATAATCACTCAAGAAAGCTATCAGAACATTGTGAAACAAAGCAGGCTTGCCTAATAATAAAACCATAAATAAAAGCACGATATATGCCTTAGGCTATTAAATGAAAAAGTGAGGCCTGCGTCCTGCTGACTGAGGTCAGCAAGATAATGATCTTTAGGACATCCACCTCCTCACATGCCAAGGACAGGAATATAAAGGAAAGATGACATTCTAAAGTAGAAGCCCCTCCTTATACTGAATGCTGAGATGATTTAACATATCTTAGTATATATTACTACTCCTCCTTTTGCTGATTTGAATAGCGCCATGATAGGCCTGGTTGGACCATAGAGGGTCAAAAAGTCCCCCACCCAATGCAAAGGAGGAACTAATGGTGTAAACTTGATGTCTACTCAAAGAATGAGGAAGAAGGTATTCTTTTCTCCCTTCCCCCTTTTCCTTTGATTATTAAAATGTAACCCACTTAGTTCTCAGGGAAAAGCCCTCTTGCCTGCCCGGTTGTATCCTTCACAAACATCTTACATTAATAAATCTACCTCTTACCTGTCACTTTGCCTCTTGCTGAATTCCTTCTGTGCTGAGACATAAAGAACTTGAGCTTCATTCACGTTGTGCAGTATCACTTTCACCCTCTTCAGTGTGTCCAAGCTTGTATTTTTTTGTTTCAATGGTATGCTGGAACTTCTCCTCTGGAAAACTATACTTCCACAAAGGTTGTCTTGTCCATGGGTAATTGTCTAAAACATTGTTTTCCAGAGGCTCTCTGACCTTGATGAGAGGGACTGGAGCTGGTTCATGGGCCACTTCAGGTTTCACGAACAGGACTTAGGTCTACCTATTACTGAATGCACAGGTGGGCAAGACTCCTCTGCGGTTCCTTGGTATATAGTACTGAACATCAGTTACTACAAAGGCATTTTTGTCTATGGATAAATACCAAATTATTGTTTTTGAAGGGGAGGACAAAAATGAGGGACATCTTATTCTGCCACATGCTGATGTCACTCCTCCTCTTCCATTGTCCTGAACACTAGCTCTTGGCTTCTGCTGAGATAGCTAATTTTCTTATCAAACAGTCCTTTGGTCACATCCTTAATGTTCTCTTCTGACCACACTCTCTCATTTTTTACAATATGGATAAGCTGAGAATTTTTCAAATCTTTAAGTTATGTTGCCTTTTTGATTAACAATTAATCTTTAGGTCAATTATCTCTTCTCACATTTTACTATAAGCAGTTAGGTGAAGCCAAGCCACAGCTTCAACACTTTGCCTACAAAGAGCTTAACTAAATATCCAGTTTAAATGCTTGCAAGTCTTATCCTCAATTTAGCCAAGTTCTTTGTTATTTTATAACAAGGATGGCCTTTCCTCCATTGCACAATAACATGTTCCTTATTTCCTTCTGAGGCCTTATCAGAATGCATTTACCATCCATATTTCAGCCAGCATTTTGTTAAGGATACCTTAGAGGCTCTCAATCTCTAAGGAGATTTAAAACCTCTACAGCACTCCTTTTTCTTTCTGGGCCCTTAACAGAATCACCCTTAATATTACATTCATGACAATGCAGGCTTTTTCTGGTATGCATCTTGAAACTGTTCCAGCTTCTCCCCATTACCCAGTTCCAAAGCTGCTTCTACATTTTTATGTATTTGTTACTGCAGCACCTCCACTTCTCAGTGACAATTTCTGTCTTCAGGGAAATGAGGAAAAACTCTGAGAAACTCCTACCTCCTTGTATCCAGGAGACTTTCCCATAAATATAATCAGAATAAAATTGTATTATAGGCCCAAACCTAAACCAGTCACTCAAAGGGGGACCATAATTAGATTAGATTAAACAGGATACAGATAAAGTCAGTCTCCCTTGAAACTCATAGCAACACAGAGAAGGTTACATGCTTGAAAAACAAATTGTGGATCTTCTGAGGTTTTTTGTTTGTTTATTTGCTTGTTTTTTAGAGAAGAAAGTGGAAATACGTGTTTGATGGAGAACATCTGCTGCTCCTAGTTTCACACCTTTATTTACCTTCACCCTCTAAACTTTTATAATTACTAGCTTTATAACCTTGGGCAAGTTCCTGAGGCTCTTTAAACTTAAATTTCCTCATCTATGGTATGCTTTTAGGAAAAAAAATTCCATGCAAACTCCTCATCTTTAATATATAAGACAAAACATAATATGACTGATGGCTGGTATTGCCTTGATCTTTAGACAAAAATATTTTCTTCCTAAATGTAGAGTCAGCTTTAGAATGCAAATACTTCTGAAAAGGGCAATAAGTTACTATCCCACTGTGGGTGACTGATATTGGATACTGTCCTGTGGTCAGGATTGATAGGAGGAGGGGTAAATATGGAGCTTAAGCACACCAAGGATTTGGAATTTGGGAGCAAGGGCACTACTAAATCCTGTTTATCCTCTATACTACTTCTCTTTTTCCTAGCATGGTAAAATATTCCAAAGTCTATTAAGAAATATGTTAAAGCAAAGAGAAGGTATTTGCAGGGAAATAATCAGCATGAAAACTTGGAAATTTCTCTCCCAAAACACAAGGGTAATCACTTACTAGTGAAAGAAAGCTACAGGGAAATGGGTGGGTAGTTTGGTGAGGTGGAAAGAACACCTGATCAGGAGAGAGAAACCAGGTCTAAGTCTGTCTTTACCATTTATACTCAATTTTACCTTGAGTAAATTCTGAGCCTATTTTAGATCCAGTCTTCCCATTTGTCACATGACAGTAAATGTGTCTGCCCTCCCAATCTCTCAAGTGAACCACAAGAATTGAATAAATCAGTGAAAGTAAGTGTTTTGAAAAACATTATTTTTCACTAATACGGATGAGAATGTTCCTTGTCTTTATTAAGATAATCCAAGTTTCCAACACCTATCTTCTTTTTTTACCAGTCAGTAAATTTAACCAGTAGATTTAACATCTAAAAAAAATCTGGGTTGACGGTATTTTCTAATGTTAGAGTTTGGGAAAACTGACAATGCAAAATCCCATCTACTTTCTAACTGATGTGTGATGTTCAGGAAAAAAATCTTGCCAAATGATTTCTTTCCTAATAACAGATACATATAAATATATGAAGATGAAACACCTCAATTAAAGATAAAAAGGTAAAACAAAGCCAGTTCAAGTCCTCAATGAAATAATGGTAAGACAGTGAAAATAACATGGCAGTATCCCACAGTCCATCAACACTTAAGAGACCATTCTTCTAAGTCTCTGTTCATGACAATTATATTCATTCCTTTGAAGACTTCTCCCTTAGGAGAGTACCCTGAAGCCCAGGGATCATTTCCAAGAAAGATCCTGACTATAAAACAGCTTTACTGAAGTTTTGAATTATTATTTCCTAATTAGTTTCTGTGATCACATTTGTCCTTTTATCTCCAAATGATGCTATCACTGTAATTTTTATAATTGAAAAGAATAAAGATGTGGACTTCAAATGTTCGGTAGCAGCACAGTTGAGGATAATATGTCTGCTGGGATGTTACCTATGTCTGCCAAAGCCCTGTGACCAGTCGGAGTCTCGGACTGAAATTGGGGAATTTCTGTGCAGCTGCTTGACTGAGACCGTGTGTGTATGTATATGTGTGCTCATGTGTATTTATGTGTGTGTGTGTCAGCAAACAGAGTTGTGGGAGAAACTAGACAAGTTTGACTCCAAAGACCTGCATCTTGTTTCTGCTCTTTATCTTACAACTGTACCCAGAGTCAGCTACTCTCCCTTCCTGATCTTGGGCTTTTCCCTGTAACACTAAGATCATAAAACTTGCTCTTCTTATTTCACAGTGAGTTCATAAGAATTAGTTAAACGATGAATCATTAGGAAATATTCTGAAAAGGATTTTCCTATCAATGACTCATCTAATGCTCAGCAAACAGAAATACTAGTCAATACTCAGAGATCAGTTTATATCCTTCCTTCTTCATGAAATAGAAATAATCTTAACTAAGGAGGTGAAAGACCTATACTCTGAAAACTATAAAATACTAATGAGGAAATTGAAGTTAATAGAAAAAAAAATGGAAAGATACCCCATGCTCTTGGATTGGAAGAATTAGTGCTGTTAAATGGCCATACTACCCAGAGCAATCAACAGATTTAATGAAATCCCTATCTAATTCTGTGATATTTTTCACAAAACTAGAAGAAATAATCCTAAAATTCATATGGAACCACAAATTTTGGCCCTTAATTGCAAAAGCAATCTTGAGAAAAATGAACAAAGGTGGATATATCACCCTCCAAGACTTAGAAATATATTACAATGCTACAGTAATCAAAACAGCATTGTACTGGCACCAAAATGGACACACAGATCAATGGAATAAACTAGAAAGTCCAGAAATAAACCCATGCACTTATGGCCAGTTAATATGTGACAAAGGAGGCAAGAATATACAGTTGAGAAAAGACAGTCTCTTCAATAAATGGTTCTGGAAAAACTGGACAGGTACATGTAAAACAATGAGATTAGAACGTTTCCTCACAACACATACAAAAATAAACTCAAAATGATTGAAAGTCCTAAATGTAAGACCTGAAACCATAAAACTCCTAGAAGGGAACATAGGCAAACACTCTGACATAAATTGTAGCAATGTTTTTTGGGATCTATCTCCTAAGGCAAAAGAAATAAAAGCAAAAATAAACAAATTGGACTTAATTAAACTTAAAAGCTTTTGCACAGCAAAGGAAATCATTGACAAAATGAAGACAACCTACAGAATGGGAGAAAATATTTGCAATGTAACTGCCAAGAGGTTAATACCCAAAATATATAACTAGCTCATAAAACTCAATATCAAAAACAAAAAAAACACAAAAAGCCCAAAAAACAAAAACCACCAAAACCCAAAAACCCCAATCAAAAAATGAGCAAAAGACCTGAATAGACATTTTCCAAAGAAGGCATACAGATATCTAACAGGCATGCGAAAAGATGCTCAACATCACTAGTTATTAGAGACATGTAAATAAAAACCACAATGAGTTATCACCTTACACCAATCAGAATGGCTATCATAAAATGTCTACAAATAACAAATGTTGGCAAGGATGTGCAGAAAAGGGAACACTTTTACCCTGTTGGTGGGAATGTAAAGTGGTGCAGCCACTATGGAAAACAGTCTGGGGTTCCTCAAAAAGCTAAAAATGGAACTAACATATGACCCAGCAAATCCAGTCCTGGGTATATATCCAGAAAAAATGAAAACACTAATTCAAAAAGATACATGGGCCACAATGTTCATAGCAGTACTCTTTACAGTAGGCAAGATATGGATGCAACCCAAGTGTCCATCAACAAATGAATGGATAAAGAGGATGTAGTATGTATATATTACTCAGCCATAAAGAAAAGTGAAATTATGCCATTTGAAGCAACATGGATGGACCTAAAGAATATTACACTTAGTGAAATAAGTCAGACAGAGAAAGACAAATACTGTATGATATCACCTGTAAGTGGAATTTAAAAAATAATACAAATACATGTATATCCCAAAACAGAAACAGATGCACAGATATAGAAAACTACTGGTTATCAGGGGAAAGAAGTAAGGGAGGAAGAGCACATTAGGCATATGGGATTAAAAGATACAAACCACTATGTATAAAATAGATAAGCAAGAAAGATATATTATATAGCACAGGGAATTATAGCTATTATCTTGTAATAACTTTTAATGTCATATAAACTACAAAAATACTAAATCACTAGGTTGTATACTTGAAACTAATATAATATTGTAAATCAACTATACTTCAATAAAAGAAGAAATAGTTCTTAATGCATTTTAATAAAATTTTGAATTTTTAACTGTTATAATTTGCCTAGACTTTTGATACTTCTAGGTTTCTTTATTATTCCTAGAGAACAAAACTGTATATTTATTTTGAGCTGCTCAAATGATGTTCTTATTTTTTTAGACTGATTAAGATGGTGTTCTCATTATCTGAAAAAAGGCAAACAAAAGACTGACCTGCCTTCCTGCACTAGATCCTGTTCAGTGCTCACAGCATTTTTTGGCAAACCGGTGGCCATCTTCTCCTTGCTGAGACTGCTTGCCTCCCTGTTGCCAGCTCCTGACTGTGGCCATCAGTTCATGAGGCTGGATTGATTTGCACCATTCCAGACAACTTTTTCTTCCTTCATTTCCTGAAAATACCTCTCATAAAAATGTTTAAGTATTTACTGAAAACAAATGGGGACACTGGGAAGTAATGCCAGTGCAGAGAAGAATACCACATCAAGATCAATGTCAGATAACACAATTCCTTGAAATTCCCTGACAAAATGAATTCCCACCAGTTGAGTTCCCTCATGGTCCCTTGGCCTAGAAGGGTAAATGAAGTTCTGTTCTTCACCTCATGTCTTCTTGCCTCTTGATTTTTCCAGGATCCTCTTGTCTTGTGTCTCATGAGATACAGTGAACAACTCTCAAACCCATGTTTCTTTTGTAAGCAGAGCAGTCTTTATTTAGTTGTGCTCCATTCTTCCCAGAAATTCCTGAAAAATATTTGGGGGATTATATTATGTTTATTACCTTATGAGAAATATCAAAATATTTGTCTGAAACATGAAAAAAATTCTCATATTTTGGAGATTTATTTCACTATCATCCTAATTAGAGGCAACTTTAGACATTGCTTTTTAATGAAATACATTGTTTACAGTAAATAAGGGGAGGGGAAGTCACTGTGGATGAAGATAATCAGATACAATTTTAAAAGAATAAAAATGTGGTCTTAACCTGAATTCCAAGGTCTTTAAAATGAGAATGAAAAGAGAAGTGAAGGGAGGTAATGATAGGACAAAATGTTAGACTTCATTTCCTAGCACCCTTGCAATCATATGTGGCCTTAGGCTTGAGCTATAGCCAATGAAATGTGAGTAGACATGATATGTACTAGTTTTAGGTATGTATTTGTATTCTTCCCCTTCTGCCAGCTGAATGAGTAAGATGGTGAGGCTAGAAGAGACAAAGCCACAGGTAGAAGGAACCTGGATCTCTGAAGAACTACATGGAAGAGAACTCCCCTGCTGATGCACTGTTGTCTGTGAATAATGTCCACAATAATTTTCTTTTGCTCCAGAGGAGAAATGAGTAATATGTTGGTTAAACTTTACATCTGTACTTTTACCTGGGTCTTTCTCTATACTTAGAAAAGGACGCCTGTCTTTACTAAACAGTGTCCCTTCCTTATCTTCAGTGTTGGCCTCAGAAATCCCCTTCTACAAAAAATAAATAAATAAATAAATAAATAATTCTTTTTTCCTCAAAAAAATAAATAAATAAATCATTCTTTTTTTTCTCTGTTACCTCCGTACTTCATTTTCTCGGTTTACATTAGGTTTGTTCTCATACTGCATCATTTATAGTTCTCAGTGACCCTTGCCCTTGCTAGATCAAGCTTGAAGTCCAAATATAGTAGCCGATATCTTCTTTATTTCTTCAGGTGGATGTAAAGAAGTAGTAGTGCTCTTTGAGCAGGGCCTAGCAAGCTTGTTCTGTAAAGGACAAGATGGTAAATATTTTCAGCTTTGCTGGCCATGCAGTTTCCATCATGACTACTTCACTCCACTGTTGTAGCAGGAAAGCAGCTATTGATAATAAAATAAATGAGCATGGCTTTGTTTCAAAACTTTGTATTTACAAAAATACAGATTTGGCCTGCAGATCATAATTTGATGAAGAGTATTCTTGACGGTTCCTTAGGCCTTCATACTCTCCTACAGAGTGCATATTAGGGAGTATCTCAATGGCCATAATACTGACAACATACATCTCTTTATATGAGTGAGCAGAGCCCAAGTCTGGAGATCAATAGGATCAATCAATGTTCCTTAATTCAAACTGAACTGGAACCTGATCACCTTTGAAAAAGTAGGGAAATAGCTACTCTGTGGTAAGAAAAACTCAATTCACATTCAAGATGAACTCTTAAAAAAAATCTTCCTTCCCCTACCTAAAATTCTATTGTTATTGACTGGATTGCATTTAAATGATAACTCTAATAGAACAATGATGAAGAAAATAATTGAATCATTACTTCTAAGTCCAACATCTGGATATTGCAATACACATATTATATGTTGCATGCATTATACAAGTTGGTGTGTATATATCTTTTCTATATGTACATTTTAAAAATAATTTAGATCAAACTATATTTATTTGGAAGATTTTTATAAGAACATATTATAAAAATTACCACATGTCACTAATATGGACAAATAGCCTCAACCTAACATTCATCTTTTATTTGTCTGAGCATAATAGGTGTTCAATAAATATATTTAAATGAATGAATAAAATGTTTTATTACAATAGCCTTTCTATTGCTGTATAATTTCTCATTCTTTATTTGAATGTTTAAAAAAATTAACAAATTTATATTGATTGATCTTTATTTCAATATTTTTTCTTTCACTTTTGAATAGGTATTGTGTTAATACATTAAGATAAAATCACAGAAAAGCTTAAAATCTATGGCAAATTTTAAGGCCTTTTACAAATCTAGTTAAATTTCAAAGAGGGCTAGAATTTAAATTAAGGTAAAGCAAATGACTAATCTGCTATATTTCCAACCAATCTTATGAAATCAGATATATTCAAAGTTTCATAAACTTTGGAATGAGAAGCCAAGCAGAATTTGAGATAAAAGACCATTTCCTTAGGATTTCATAGAAGCATATATAGAAAGAGCCCATTGTGCAGCCAAATCAATTCAGTTCATCACACCTTTATTGAATAACTGGTTTGGTAGGCTTTGGGTTTGACCCTGCCCTAAAATACATATACTGTTGGATGAAGAGAGTCTATGCAAAAAGTCAAATAACCCATTAATTCTATAAGGACAGCATTACCTTGGTACGAAAAGCAGACATTACAAGAAAATAAAACTACAAACCAATATCTCTTACAAATATAAATGTAAAAATCCTCAGTAAAGTATCAGCAAACAATTCAGCAACATATAAAAAGAATTATACACCATGACCTAGTGGAATTTATCCCAGGAATGCAAGATGGGTTTAACCTGTGAAAACCACTTAATGTAATGCACCATGTCAATAGAATAAAGGGCAATAACAAATTATCACCTCAGTGTTTTCGGAAAAAACATTGTACAAATCCAACACCTCTATTGATAAAAGTGCTCAACAAACTAGTCATAGAAGAGAATTTCCTCAACTTGATAAAGGGCATCTATGAAAAACCCAAATTTCACATAATACTTAAGAGTCAAAGACTGAATGCTTCCCCCTAAGATCAAAAAACAAGACACAGATGTCTGCTCTTGCTATTTCCATTCAGCTGGGAGTTCCATCCAGAGCAATTAGAGGGGGAAAAAAGAAAGAAAGAAAGAAAGAAAGAAAAGGCATCTAGATTTTTAAAAAAGAAGTAAAACTATCTCTATTTCCAAATGACATAATCTTGTGTATAGAAAATCCTAAGAATGCACAAGAAAACTATTACAGTTAATGAAAAATTCAGCAAATTTGCAGGATACAAGATCAATATACAAACATCAGCTGCATTTCTATACACTAACAAGGAACAATCTAAAATGAAATTAACAAAACAATTCAAAAATAATAAAATGTTTAGAAATAAATTTAACAAAAGACATGCAAAACTTTTACTCTGAAAACTACAAAACATTTTTGAAAGAAATTAAAGAAGACTTAAATAAATGGAAATATCATCTATGTTTATGGATATGTTTATGAAACATATCATCTATGTTTATGAAATATCATCTAATATTGCTAAAATGGCAATTCTACTGAAACTGATCTATGGATTTAACATAACCCTAGTTTCTATTTTAGTAGAAATTGACAAGCAGATTCTAAAATTCATATGGTAATGCAGAGGTATTAATAGCTAAATGTCTTGAAAATGAACAAAGCTAGAGAACTTGGTCTTTACAGTTTCAAGATTTACTACAAAGTCCACATGGTACTGGCATAAAAATAGACATATAGATTACTGGAATAGAAGAGTGACCCCATAAATAAACCATTGTATTTATAGTCAATATATTTTGGCAAGGGTGCAAAGTAAATTCACTGGGAGAATTGTCTTTTCAACAGTGGTGCTGAGACACTGGATAGCCACATGAAAAGGAATGAATTTGTACCCTTTTCTTAAACTATTTAAAACAAAACTAACTCAAAACAGATTATAGATAGACATAAATGTGAAAGCTAAAATTATAAATCTCTAGTAAAAAAAAAACTTGAGAGCAAATCTTTGTGAATTTGGGTTGGTTAAGCAAAACTTTCTTAGATAAAACATCAAAAGCATGTGTGGCAAAAGAAAACAGAGATAAATTGGACTTCACCAAAATTAACGTCTTTGGTTTTGAAAGGATATCATGAAAGTGAAAAGACATGCTGTAATCAAAAGGGTATATACTAATATATGTTGGTGAAGATGTGGAGAAATTGGAATCCTCATTAACTGCTGATGAGAATGTGAAATGTTGAAGCCACTTTGGAGAACAGCTTGGCAGTTCTTTAAAAAGTTAAACATGGAGCTACATTATAACCCAGAAATTCCACTCCTAGGTATACTTCCAAGAGAAATGAAAACATATATCCATACAAAAACTTGTACATGAATATTCACAACAGAATTATTAATAAAAGCCCAAAGTGGAAAGAATCCAAATGTCCATCAAATGATAATCAAAATGTGGAATAGGCGGTGGTGGCCAAGAGGAAGGAATAGGAAGACCCTGAGCTCACCTCCTGTCAAGAACACACTATAATTACAACTATATAAACAACAATTGATGAAAATGACTTGAAAATTAGCAGAAAAGATCTTCTACAACTAAAGACATAAAGAAAGAACCACAAGACAGATAGGAGGGGCACAGACATGGTATAGTCAAGATCTATACTGCTGTGGAGGGGATCCACAAATGGGAGGATTATTACAATTGCAGAGTCTCTATCCAAGGAGTAAGGGTTGCATATTGAGCTCCCCAGCCTAGGTTCCTGCACCAGGAAGATAAGCCCCTAGAACATTTGGCTTTGAAGAATAGTGTGGTTTAATTTCAGGAGAGCCAGATGGCTGTGGGAAATAAAGACTCCACTCTTAATGGGTGCACACAAAATCTCACATGCTCCAAGACTCAGGGAAGAAGAAGTAATTTGAACGGAGCCTGGGTCAGACCCACTCGCTGATCATGGAAAGCCTCCCAGAGAGACAGAAGGCAATAGAGACTCATCCTGGGGACATAGATGTTGGCAGCAACAATTTATGGGAGCTCATCTTACTATGAGAACATTAGTGCTGGCAAGCACCATCTTGGGATTCACCCACCAGTGTCAGTGCCAGTACCTAGCCCCACCCACCAGCCTGTCAGCATGGGTCCTGAGATGCTGCAGCCAAACAGCTAGCTGGGTAGGGACACAACCTCACCCACCAGCAGGTCAACTCCAGCTCCAAGGTCCTCAGGGCCCTGAAACCAGAGACCTTAGGACTCAGCATCACTCACCAGTGGGTCAGCACAAGCCCCAGGGCTGGCTGGGTTTCAGCCCCACCCACCAACTGGTGAATACCAGCCCAGGGACTCTGGGACTCCAGCCCCAGCCACAAGAAGGCAGATATCAGCCCTGGGACCAACATGACTCCACAGCCAGCTGTGTCAAGACCCAGCCCACCCACCAGCATGACAGCACCAACCCTAGTAACCCCAGCTCTGCAGCTAGCCATCCCACTAGCCCTGATATCTTGTAGGTCTCCACAGCCAGCCACTTCATTACCTGGCCCTGCCAATCAGCTGGCTGATACCAGGAATGGTACTCCCCTGGTCTTGCATCCAACCGTGTCAGAACCCAGCCCTGTCCTCCAGTTACCAGCAGCCTCTATACAAGGCAGGGCCTGGTAACCAACTGAACAAGGAGCCAACCATGCCTACCAACGGACCAATAATAGTCGGCCCACAAAAACAGAAAGACCCATGCCACCTAGATAGAGGGCATCTTTAAAACATACAACTTTGGTGACCAGAGGGGAGTGCACTGCTGGACCCCATAGGATGTCTCTTACATCAGGCCACTTCTCCAAGATCAGGCAATGTAACCAACCTACCAAAGACATTAAAATAAGAACATCAAATTAAGAAAAATGAGCCAACAGAGTAATATGTTCCAAATGAAGGAACAAGATAAAACCCCAGGAGAAGAACTAAGTGAAGTGGAGAAGAACAATCATTCGATAAAGAGTTCAAAGTAATAATCATAAAGATGTTCAAAGAACATTGGAGAAGGATGAATGAACACAGTGAGAAGTTTAATAAAGAATTAGAAAATATAAAGAAGAACGAAACAGAGCTGAAGAATACACAGCTGAAATAAAAAATACACCAGAAGGAATCAATAGTAGATTAGATGATAAAGAGGAATGGATGACCAATCTGGAAGATTCAGTAATAGAAATAAACCAAGCTAAACAGAAAAAAGAAGTTTAAAAAATGAAGAGTTTAAGAGACTTCTGAGACTACATCAAGTGTACTAACATTCACTTTATAAGGGTCCCAGAAGGAGAAGAGAGAAAGGAGCAGAGAACATATCTGAAGACATAATACCTGAAAATTTCCCTAACCTGGGAAAGGAAAGGGACAACCAATCCAGGAGACAAAGAAAGAGCATCAACCCAAAGAGGACTATGACAAGACAAATTATAACTATTATGGCAAAAATCACTGATAAAGTGAGAATATGAAAAGCAGGAAGGGAAAAAGCAAAAAGTTACAAAAAGGGGAACTCCCATAAAGATACCATCTGCCTTTTCAGCAAAAACTCTGCAGGGAAAAAAGGGGGTGGCACAGCATATTTAAAGTGATGAAAGAGAAAAAACTACAACCAAAAAGATTCTACCCAGCAAGGCTATCATTCAGATTTGAAGGAGAGGTGAAAAAATTTATAGAGGAACAAAAACTAAAAGAGTTCACCACCAAGAAATCAGCTTTACAAGAAATGTTAGAGGGACTTTTCTAAGCAGAAAAGGAAAGGCTGAAACTAGAAATATGAACATTACAATGGGAAAAATCTCATTGGTAAAGAAAAATATCCAGTAAATGTAGTAGATCAACCACTAATAAAACTAGGAGGAGGGTTAAAAGACAAAAGTAGTGATATCATCTATATCCACAATAAGTAGTTAAGGCATACACAAAACTAAAAGATATAAAATATGATGTCAAAAACAGGAAATGGGGGAGGTGAGTGAAAATGCAGGATTGTTAAAATGTAATTGAACTTCAGAGATCAGCAACTTAAAATAAGCACACACACATATATGTGTGTATATATAGTATATATATTTAAACCTCATGGTAACTGTAAACACAAATCTGTAATAGATACAAACACACACACAAAAAGAGAAAGAATCCAAACATAACACTAATGACAGTCACCAAATCACATGGGTACAGAGCAAAAGAAGAAGAAAGGAACAAAAAGAACTACAGAAACATCCCCAAAACAATTAACAAAGTGGCAATATGTACATACATATCAATAATTACTTTAAGTGTAATGGATTAATGCTCTAATCAAAAGATAGAGTGGCCCAATGGATACAAAAACAAAACCCATATATGTATGCTGCCTACAAGAGAACACATCAGATTTATATACACACACAGACTGGAAGTGAGGGAATGGAAAAAAGTATCCCATGCAAGTGGAAATCAAAAGAAAGGTAACAATACTTATATCAGACAAAATATACTTTGTAGCAAGAGACAAATAATGACTTTACATAATGATAAAAAGATCAATCCTACAAAAGGGTATGATGATTATAAATATATATGCACCCAACATAGGAACACCTAAATATATAAGGCAAATATTAACAGACATAAAAGGAGAAGTTGGCAGTAACAAAATAATAGCAGGGGACTTTAGTACCACAATTACATCAAGGGACATATCATCTAGACAGAAAATCAATAAGGAAGCACTAGCTTTAAGTGATACATTAGATCAAATGAACTTAATAGATATATGTAGAACATTCCATCCTAAAGCAGCAGAATACACATTGTTTTCAAGTGCACATGGAAAATTCCCCAGGATAGATCACATAATAGGCCACAAAATAAGCCTCAGTAAATTTAAGAAGATTGAAATTATATCAAGCATCTTTTCCAACCATAACACTATGAGACTAGGAATTAACTACAAGAACAAAACTGACAAAAACACAAATGTGTGGAGGCTAAACAATATGCTACAAAACAACCAATGGATCACTGAAGAAATCAAAAAGGAAATTTAAAATAATACTTGGAGACAAATGAAAATGGAAACACAACAATCAGAAATATATGAGATGTGGTAAAAGCTGTTCTAAAAGGGAAATTTATAGTGATACAATTCTACCTCAGAAAACAAGAAAAACCTCAAATAAACAACTTAATTTTTATACCTAAAGGAACTAGAAAAAGAAGAACAAACCAGCCCTAATGTTAATAGATGGCTTATAAAGATCAGAGCAGAAATAAATGAAATAGAGAGTAAAAAAGGAAAAAAAGAAAAGAAAAGATCAACGAAACTAAGAGCTGGTACCTTGAAAAAAAAATTGATAAACCTTTAGCTAGACTCATTAAAAAAAAAAAGAGTCCAAATCAACAAAATCAGAAATGAAAAAGGAGAAGTTGCAAAAGACCACACAGAAATACAATGGATCATAAGAGATGACTATGAACAATTATATGCCAATAAAATGGACAACCTAGAAGAAATGGACAAATTCCTGGAATTATACAATCTCCCAAGACTGAATCAGAAATAAATTTTAAAAATGAACAGACAAATTACTACTAATAAAATTGAATTAGTAATAAAAACTTCCAACTAACAAACCAGATGGCTTTGCAGGTGAATTTTACTGAACGTTTAGAGAAGTATTAACACCCATCCTTCTGAAGTTATTCCAAAAACTTGTAGAGAAAGGAATGCTTCTACAAGGCCTGCATCACCCTTGTGCCAAAAACAGACAAAGACACCATACAGAAAGAAATTCATAAGCCAATACCGCTGATGAACATGGATGCAAAAATCCTCAAAAATATATTAGCAAACCAAGTTCAACAATACATTGAAAGGATCATACACCATGATCAAGTGGGATTTATTCCAGAGATGCAAGAATGGTTCAGTACATGCAAATCCATCAGTGTGATACATTAACAAACTGAAGGATAAAAACCATGTGATCACCTCAATAGTTGCACATAAAGCTTTTGACAAAATTCAACATCCATTGACATCCAATAGAACTCTCAACAAAATGGGTATAGATGGAAGATACCTCAACATAATAAAGGTCATATATGAGAAGCCCACAACTAACATCATATTCAACAGTGAAAACTTGAAAGTACTTCTTCTAAGATCAGAAGCAAGACAAATATGCCCACTCTTGATACTTTTATTCAACATAATATTGGGAGTCCTAGCCACAGTGATCAGACAATAAAAATAAATAAAAGAAATCCAAATGGAAAAGAAGGGAATAAAACTGTCACTGTTTGAAGATGACATGGTAGTATACTAGAAAATCCTAAAGATGCCACCAAAAAACTACTAGAACCTATCAATGAATTATGTAAAGTTGCTGGATAGAAAATTAATATACAGAAGTCTGTTGTATTTCTATACACTAATAGCAAACTATTAGAAAGAGAATTCAAGAAAACAATATCATTTATAATCACAACAAAAATAATAAAATACCTAGGAATAAATCTCACTAAGGAGGTAAAAGACCTGTACTCAAAAAACTACAACATTGATGAAAGAAGTTGAAGAAGACACAAGACAGATGGAAAGATGTACTGTGCTCATGGTTTGAAATAATTAATATTATTAAAATAAAAATACTGCCCAAGGCAATCTACAGATTCAGTGCAATCCCTATCAAAATACCAATGGCATTTTTCACAGACTTAGAACAAATACTTCTAAAATTTGTGTGGAAGCACAAAAGACTCTGAATAGTCAAAACAATCTAAAGAAAGTAGAACAATGATGAAAGAGTTAAGTTCCCTGCTTTTAAATTATACTATAACATGACAGTAATCAAACAGTATGGTACTGCCATAAAAACAGACACATATATTAATGCAACAGTCTAGAGAGCTCAGAAATGAATCCACAGTTATATGGACAATTAATCTCTGATGAAGTAGAAAAGAATGTACAACAGAGAAAAGACACCTTCCTCAATAAGTGGTATTGCCAAAACTGGACAGCTCCACATAAAAGAATGAAACTACTACATTTTCTCACACCATATACAAAAATATACTCAAAATGGATTAAAGACTTAAATGTAAAACCTGAAACCATGAAACTTCTAGAACAAAGCATACGCATTATGGTCTTTGACATTAGTCTTAGCAATCCTTTTTTTTGTTTGTTTTTTTTGATATTTCTCCTCAGGCAAGGGAAACAAAAGCAAAAATAAACAAATGGGACTACATCAAACTAAAAAGCTTTCACACAACGAAGGAAATTATCAACAAAACAAAAAGGCCAACTACTGAATGGGAAGAGATATTTGCAAATGATATATCTGATAAAGGGTTAATATATACAATATACAAAGAATTCATACAACTCAACATAAAAAGCACAAACAACCCAATTACAAAATGAGCAGAAGACCTGAATAGACATTTTTTCAGAGAAAATATGCAAATGGCCAACCGGCATATGAAAAGATGTTCAACATCACTTATCATCAGGGAAATGCAAATAATCAAAACCACCAAGAGATATCACCTCATACCTGTCAGAATGGCTATTATCAAAGACAACAAATAACAAATGTTGGATAAGGTGTGGAGTAAAAGGACAACTTGTCCACTCTTGGTGGGAATGTAAATTTGTACAGCCACTAAGGAAAACAGTATGGAGATTCTTCAAAAAATTAAAAATAGAACTACCATACAATCCAGGATTTCACTCCTGGGTACTTATCTGAAGAAAATGAAAACACTAATTCAAAAACATATACATACCCCTCTGTTCACTGCAACATTATTTACAATAGACAATATATGGAAGCAACCAAAGTGCCCAATGGATATATGAATGTATAAAGAAGATGTGATATCTATATCTATACATATACATAATGGAATATTAGCTATAAAAAAAGAATAAAATATTGCCATTTGCAACAACATGGATGGACTTTGGACCTAAAGGGCATTATGCTAAGTGAAATAAGTCAGACAGAGAAAGACAAATAGTGTATGATTTTACTTATATGTGGAATATAAAAAGCAAAACATATGAATAAACATAACTAAACAGAAACAGAGTCATAGATAGAGAACAAACAGGTGTGTATTTGGGGAAGGGAGGATTGGATGAAGGTAGTCAAAAGTTACAAACTTCCAGTTATAAGTACCAGGGATGTAACTTACAACATAATTTAATTAGCACTCGCATGTTATAGATGAAAGATGTTAAGAGAGTAAATCCTAAGGGTTCTTATCACAAGAAAAAATTCTATTTCTATAGTTTTGTATCTATTTGTATCTATATGACAGGATTTATGTTCATTAAACTTACTGAGGTAATCATTTCATGACACATGTATATCAATTCATTATGCTGTATACCTTAAACATACAGTGCTGTGGCATATCCATACAATGGAATATTATTAGATCATAAAAGTGAATGAATGATACAGGCTATAACGTGGATGAATCTTGAGAACATTATACTAAGTGAAAGAAGTCAGTCATAAAAAAACATTTTTTATGTTTTTCCAGATTCCATTTATATGAAAGGTCCAAAATAGGCAAATGCATGGAGATACAAAGTAGCCTAATGACTGCTTATTCCTGGCTGGGTTGAGGAGATACAAGAAGTGACTGCTGATGTATACAGGATTCCATTTTTGAGTGATGAAAATGTTTTAATATTGATATTGGTCATGGTGGCCCAATCCTATTTGTGACTAAACTAAAACCATTGAATTATAGATTTTAAATGGGTGAATTGTATGGTGTGTGAATTATATCTCAATGAAGTTATTAAGCTTCTTAAAAAGTCAAATGAGTCAAGAACTAAATAGATTATAAAAATAGTAGAACAAATTTACTTTGTGAAAATCATAATTGCCATTGAAGTTCAGAAGAGAAAGAGAGGGAGAGGAAGAGAGAGAGCAAGAGGGAGAAATAGAGTAATAAGGAGAAAGAATGCTGGAGGGAAAGGGTACACCTATCACCACAGAGCTATAAATTATGAATTGATTAATCTTATTTGTTCTTCTGATTCTGGAATTCATAATGAAGCTAACAGAACAGGCTCTAATTCATTTTCATTTGCAAAGATGTGCCTTTGAGCCTGTGACCTTCGTATATTCAAGTACCAAGGCAAGAACAGGGTTTTGCCCATGAATGATGACTTCATGGTACATCAACCACCATTCATGTGCTTGGGAACCAGCAAGTAACAAAGTGTCTAAGGATATATAGTCAACCCTTTTTTTTCTCAGAGAAAGAAAATGGAACCCATTTGTGGGATTCTCCCATTCTCCAGTAAAGCAATGCGCAAGATGAAGTGATTACACAGAGTCAACATGGGGCTCTCAGGAACAATTCCTATCACTGGAACAAATGTTAAAGTTGGGCAGTGAAAGATGTAGACCAGAGCATGATTTTGGTCTATGCTCCTGAGAGGAAGTTACCCCAGACCTGGAGACATCAACTGGGTCTCACTTTTCTGAGCCTTGTTACTACCAAATCTTTGATGCACTTCTACATCGAACCACACTGTCCACTCCAGAGAATTTCAATTGGTTTTCAAAATTTTGCACAACCAAACCCATGCATGTTCTTCCTGAGAGATCATTAAGAATAGCCTTCAGATACCACTGACCTAAAATATCTCTGGGCTCAACATAGTAAGAATTTCTATACCAACAGCTTTGTTTGTGTGGCAAAAGTTCCTAGGTATCATTTCTATAAGATATCTTATACTTTTGCAGCTTCCACTGAAGTTCTGGTTTTCACTGCTGGAGATCTTCTGCAGTAATGAAGAAAGTAACATGTCTGAGACTCTTCAGGTCCAAAAGATTGGTGATTATATTTTGGGAACATCTGGTGATAATAAGGGTGAAAAGAGTGGCAGAGTCTAGAGAGGACTTGAAGCAGAAAGAAAGACCTTAGGGCCAGGGGAATGATGGCTGCATTTCCAAGAGGCTAATAGGACAGAATGATGCCCATCTCTCAGCAAAGAGCACACCTAAGAACTCCTGTCTTTTGTCCTCTACCAGGACCCATTAATCACCACCTGAGAGGGACCCTGGACGAGTGAACCAGTTGAGTCTCACATGGGGTTTTTCCTATCTCTAAGTGGTCATGTAAGAAGAGTTCCTCTCCAAGAGCTGTCCAGTTTTTCTTCATGCACTTTCTCTGTTTTCCCCGAGGCAAGTTTTTTCCTGCCCAGCTCAGGAACCTACCCATGCTGGGCCTTAGAGATGGGCCTCAGAGCAATACTGTCCCTTTTCCTCTTGAGCCATGAAGATTGACCTGCATGTCTCTGTCAAATTCTCTTGGCCTTGCTCGCTGCTTCCTTAGCTGAGCTCTTGTTACCTTGTCGACTAATGTGGTTCTGCAGGCTTGTGTGGCAGTGTGTTGGCAGTCAGTGAGGACAGCTTGTTAAGAAGAGCATAAGCTTTGGACTCAGATTGCCTAATTTTGAATTCCAGCTCTGCTACTTCTTAGCTAAGAGTCTCACTGGCTAAATTATTTTGCCTCTCTGCATTTCCATAACTACCTAAAAGGGATGATAGCTATACCTACCTTATAGGATTGCTACGGGAATCCAGTGAAAGAATACATGTAAAATGCTTAACAGTTTTTGGCACATAGTAATGCTCAATTAATCTTAGCGATTAATGTTATATGTCTGCTAGCAAATGCTCCATATCTTATATATACATCATTCTTTAATGGTGGTATATTACCATTTTTATACTGAGATGTTAATAGAAAGCTCTGAAACCATAGACTGGAGTGGTTGGTCTAAACTATTACTCCAACCCCTGAGTTCAGAAGCAATTACACATACATGTGAAGCCTGTCCAGGCCCAACTCCAACTGCATAATGCAGAAAGGAGGTGAGGGAATAAAGTATTGTGTCAGTTGAAGTGCTTGAGGATGGTTCATAGAAAATTAATCAAAGTCATTGAGGTAATTTTTTCTCTAGACACCGGCATCTTGGCCTTTTTGAATGCAGTAAATATGGGGCTAATGCTGTAAGCTAACAAATTGCTCTGTGCACAGACACTAATTACAAAGAGATAAGGTTTAAAATTAGCTGTACAAGGGGTTTTAAGCAGCCAGCTAACTTTGAAAAGGAAAGAAAAAAAAGGAATGTACTTCTTGGAAAGGAAGATGAAGGAATGAGGACGATTGGATTTAAGTTAGGAAAATCCATCAGGATAAAACATATCCTTGTTTCCTTACCTTTTTGATGAGTTTGCTGCATGATTCATGCATCTCATCTTTGCAGGGATATTAGAATTGTGACAAACGTCCAGCCAAATACTCTGAGATGTGAATGAAGGTCAAGAGTGAGATTTAAGCTGGGTGTGAAACATCTGTTTTGCCAAAGGCTTTAACTACAATCTTTGGATTCTAGCCTTCACCCTTATCTGAACTTCAAATATGCACCTCTTAAATCTGGTTAAAAAAAAAATTTCCTCACCTTAACTCTTGTTTGAATTTTAATTTACACATGGTCTAAACCCTAATCGATACTTAGCATAATTTCTGATGCATGAATTCTTGTTGAATGAATGAATGAATGAATGAGACTAATGGAGTGTAGCTGTCTCAGTCTACTCCTGTGCCACTGTTGGGAGAAAACAAAGTATATATTCTATGAAGGATCAGAGGTAGATTTCACATAAGAATGAAAGCGTGTACAGTTCATTTCATAGGTAAGCCAAAAAGAATTGACTATATGATATCATTTGAAAATTCTCTAGAACAGTGGTTAGCCAAGTGTATATTTCTAGTACCATATCTTTAAATTGACTGAAGTTTTACATTTTGATTAAAACCTTATGTATGGTTAAAATAACACTGCCCTTGGGAAATAATACATGAATATATTTCAGGTGTAAATGCTTCTATAGGAAAAGACTTACCAGATTTATTCCACGTGCCAAGGGGCTGAAGACTGCTTCTGCAAATGAGATGGCTAATAGACCAGGTTTGCTGGAGGAAGGATGGTATAATGTCCACAATGGGAGTCTAGGTGGGCAGACTTATGGGGTGAGCACTGAGCAGGGGTTTGTAGCAATTCTTTAAATTATTCTCCTCAGCTTTTATTTCCCGTATGGCCAATAAGACCCACTAACTACATGAGCAAGGACAGTATTTCCTTAGTAAGTTGTGAATAATCTTATGTTATGTAATAATTTGCATTTATGGCATAATTGCAAGGATAGTTTAAACATCTGTAGAAAGAGCATCTGATATAATTCATCACTTGCTTGTGATTTAAAAATAAAAACTCTCAGAAAAACTTAAAAGTAAACTCACTAAACCATCAAGGGTATTAAAAAAACCAGTAGCAAGCATCAAGAAGGAACCTTAGAGACATTTCCTTAAGGTTAGCAAGAATGCAACCATTTTATCACCATTGCTCTTCAACGTAATGTTGAAAATTCTGAACAGTACAGTATGACCTCCTAAAATTGACACACAGTATTTGAAAGGAAGAGACAAAACTCTTGTGATTTAGATACATTATAATCCTTCATATAGAAAACTCAAGAGAATCAACAGACTATTAGGTATGTTAAGTAAAAGACTATTTGATAAAAGACAAATATATAAAAATCAATAATAATTCTTATACTGACAGTTACTGATTAGAAAATGTAATTGAGAAAGAAGATAGCATTTACAACAATAAAAATGTACAGTATATAGGAATCAACCAAAAAAAGTACAGATTTTATGAATAAAAATTATAAAATATTATTAAAAAACACAAAGAAGCTGAAATAATGGAGAGATACACCAGATCTGTGAGAAAGAGGATTTAATATTGTAAAGATGTCAATTTTCCCTAAGTTAATACAGAAATATAATGCAACTCCACTTGAAATTTGAGCAGATGTTGAGGTGAAATTGGACAATCTGGTTATAAAATGGACATGGAAAAAATAAAGGTTGAAGAAGAGAAAGAAAAATTCTCAAAAGAATGAACACCATGATAAACTACACCATATTACAAAGCCAAGACAATTAAAACAGTGTAGAAATGGGTCAGAAACAAAGAGAACATTCTGGAAAGTCCAGAAATATACCCATATACATGAAACTCCCCATTTGATAATGGAAACAACATGAAGCATTAGAGAGGGGATTTTTTTGATAAATGACATGGGGAAGTTTGTTTGCAGTATGGAGAAAAGAAAATCCGGATTATACTCCAAATAGTAAGCCAAAATAATTTCCATATAGGTTAAAAATGAAAACTTAAGAGTGAAACTAGAAAACTATTTGAAAATATAGGATAAGAAAGGGAAAAGACACCAAAACCAAAAGCCATAAAGGGAAACATTTTATGGATTTGAATATGTCAAAATTAGGTTGCAAATAGTTACATTGTGAGAGAATAAATGTTCATATATATAATGAATAAAGGATTAATAGTAATTAATATATACAATTAATAAACATATAGGATATCTGCAAATCAGAGAAAGAGAGTAATCTCAATAGATATCTGTGCAAAGTATGAATAAGCCATGAACAAAAGGAAACACCCCAAATTGCTAATGTGCATGTAAAGAGATGCCCAGTCTTAGTAGTTATCAGATAAATGCAAATTAAAACAACAGTTACACACCACCTTCTACCCATCTGATTGGCAAAAATTAAAGTCAGATAAAATCATGTTTTGGTGAGGATGTGAAAACAGGAATTGTAAACTAGTACAGCTATTCCAAAATGATTTGGAAGTATTAATAAAATGAAATATGCACAAGTATAATACTAGATATGGAACCTAGATAATTTCTCACACAGATACACAGAAATATGAATGAATGGGCAAGAATATTCATCATAGCATTGCTTGCAACAGCTAAAAATTTGAAACAGCTTAAGAGTCCATCAAAAGTGTGCTATCTGGGAAGTATGAAGTGTTACACATAAACTACAAAAAAGTTCTAGATTTCTATCTAGCTATAGATTGGTCTATATAGATAGATGGATAGATAAATAGCAACATGGATAGATCTCAGAAAAATTATCATGTTGAAACCTTAGAAGTGCAATTCATTGTATAGAATAATATCAATAAAGTAAATTAATGACTTAAGACTGAGGAAACAAAAATAGTGAAGAATGTAATAAAACATAAAAGAGAGAGTATGTACAGGCCAATTAAGATAGAGTTACAAAAACTGAGGATTAGGGTCAAATCCACATCAGTGCATATGAATTTATATACATACATGTACATATAGATATACTTTTTTTGTGTCACAAAAGAATGTGTTAATTTTTTCAATTAAATACACTTCAGTTTTTGTTTTAAAATGACTTCATATTTTCTTCCCTCAGTCCTTCTGACAAGGAAGCTGAAGTGCCCTGTTTTGCACCTGCCCACGTGGATACTCCTTGGTTACCCCTGTGCTCCATTGTCACACATTTAGTGCAGTATCCTGGTGTAGTCTTTCCTTGTGTATGTGACTTGTCATACTCAAGATGTTTTGAACTTCTCTGCAAAGCTGGAGATCTCATTGAGGGTTTTACTCCACAGTTCATTCATATTGATATCAGATAAGACCAGCTGGTATTCAGCAAAACCTACCACTCAGTGAGCAACTCATTTTTGTGTGCCTCACTGCCCCAAATATTCATGAGCTCAGGTGCCATCATAAAAAGAGTATGTTTTTGTCTTGTTTACATATCTTCCCTGTGGATAAAGATCTGATAACTTCTGACTCTGGTTAACTCAAAGTTGGTTCCTAATTTGATTTTGCTCAATCTTTGAGATTTATAACTACACCAGATATTTATTTGTTTCTTAAAAGAGGGCTTTTCTTTTTGAGTTCTTAAAATAGTGCAATCTGTTGAAAAAAGAACCATTTGGGGGGAACAAAAAGAACTATTTTGGGGGAAAATCTCCTCCCTTTCTCTGTAGGATGTACTTAATCCTTTTGTCTATGAATCCACAATCAAAGCACATTTGGCCACCTGGGATAGCCTGTTTGTACTACAGATAACTTCCCCAGGAAACAGTAAGTAGCCTACCCCACCTAGGGAAGCCCTGGAAATGTAATCCCTTGAAGTAAGTAAAAACAGCACAGTGCAAATCACCCTGAAATCCATTTTCTTTTTCTGTGACTCAAACAAATTTAGAGGATCCAAATAAAATCTGGGATGGCTGTGCCAATTTCTTCATTCCTTTTCTGGAATAACATCTACTGTGAAGAAATGAAGTGGCCTGGGGATTGGAGCAAGCTGGAGAGATTGTCTCAGTGTGTCCATGTAACAGCACTATGCAGTGGTTTCCCCTCCTACATCTCATCCATGAAGTCCTATATGATCAAGACCACATTCTGGATCAGGACCTCTAGTCTCTATTACATGATGCTGTGGGTTAAAGACCTTGAGGTGATGATGAGACAAAGCTCACTTTCCAACCTGGCTTTCCTTCTATGCTTACGTTGTGTTCTTGGGCTACAATAACAATTCCTATCTTACATGGTCAAAAAACAATGTAGCACGGTATCTAAGAATTTTGATATAGAGTCAATTATCAGACCTGCTTTATTAAGTATGTTTCCTTACTTAATAAAGGAACTTCTCTTTGTGTTACATTCTTATCTACAAAGCAAGGATAATTTAAAAGTACCTATATGATGTGTGGTTGTGAGGCTGAAATGAGATCGCTTAAGTAAACCTGTTAGCAAAAGGCCTGACACATAATTAGAGCTCAATAAATGTTGGCAAAATTATTATTATGATTGTTGTGAAAATTGAAATGATAGCTATTTATGCAAATCACTGAACTTTATGCCTGGTGCCAAATAGACACTCAATTAATGAGTCCTCTTCTTTTCTCGGCAACCAGAAAACATGGGTCTAATTTGCATAGGACTTGAAAGAGTGCTATCTCAAAACAAAACTGTCCTCCTGTCCTAAGGAACTGCGTAATCACATTTGTTAGCAGTTTTTTTAGACAGACCTCTCATCAAAATACCTCACTCTTCATTGAGAAGACAGCTAATATTTCCTGACAAGAGAAAGATGGCCCAAACTCTCCAAAGAAAAGACTAAAGGAATGAGATAAACACATCAGAGCTGTCCTTTGCCTCTCCCACATTCCCGTAGATACTCTTCAGTCAAGTGACAGAGGGGTAAAAAGAGTCCGATATTTTGTTTCCTGAGTGAACAGAGCCAGTCTGGTTTGACACTGAGAAGAGTGGACAGCCTCTCCCAGAGAAAGAGGAGCTGCTGTTGCCCAGCATTGCCCATGAAAAAATGAATAGGAGGAACCTGAGCCAGAGGTGGAGAGCAGAGAGGAACAGGGAATATGAGAGGCGAGTATTGTCATGATAACTCTCTCAGATGTGGGTTAGAGTTTGATCTCACTAAGTCTTTTCAAATAAATTCCCTTTTCAAGGGAAAGCTTCTTATTTAATGAGAAAGTCCAAATCTCACTCCTCTGATTCCCAAGAGAGCCAACTGAGGGATGACTCAAGTTGTCTCCTGTTGCGCCAGCTTCACAGGCATTATATTCTGATTATAGTCAAGGGGAAACTGGGGAAATGAGAAGGCAGCTGTGGGAAAATGTTGTCTATGCCTAGCTAAAAGCAGTGAGAAAAATAATTGCAACAGAGTTCAAAGACATTAGCAGTGAAAATAGGAAAATATAGCATCAGATCCTTATCAGGGTTCCTGTAGTCCATTCCAGGTCCTCCTGTATGGGACTGTAGTTTGGGTCAACTGTAATCATCGTCTGAGATCCTACTGAGAGAGGCAGGAACTTCAAGCACTCTACTCAGTGACCAGTCAGGAGTCAGCCTGGCCTTGGGCACATACTCTTTCATTCATTTAAACAGCATCTACAGACTATATTATGTACCAATCTCTATACCAGTGGTGGTGGACCTAATGGTGAATGAGTCTTTGCCCTCGTGAATCTTACAATCTAGTGTAGTATGCCAATAGTGAAATAGATTACTTTATAAGCCACAATAGGTACATACAAAACTAAAGAAATGCACAACGTTTATTGAAATCCAGAACAGGGGACTTAACACAGTTGGGACAGAAGAGGAAGGAGGGAAAATATTTCAGGGAAGGCATCTTGTAACATGTAATATTCAACTAAGAATGAAGTCAAATAAAGTTGACTAAGGACCATAGAATGACAGTTTAGAAAGAAGGAAGAATAAAGCATTTACCGAGTTCAGGAAAAATGATGTGTTTTTGGCAAATGAAATGACCTTGGTCTTTGTCCTCTGAAGAAAGAATTCAACTAAGAGATCAAGATTGCAAAGCAGGCACAGTGCTCATTAGAAGCACTGTGTGTGTGGGAGAACACACAGGCAAACTCTCAAAGTGAATTTCCCACTGTAGGGGTAGCTTAGGTTGTTAATATGGGGTTAAACTTTCAGGGTTTAGGTAAGGGTGACTCCCTGTTCCCTCCCCTATGAGGTCATCATCTGTAATTTCCTATTTGGGCTTCCACCAGGCTTAATTTTGAATCTTTCTTGTGAACACCTAAGTGAAATCCACAGTGGGGTGGGGGGTCAAAACTGCAATGCTAATGGTATTATAATGATATTATAATGAGGTCAAGGTTACTAGAGGATTACTTGAGATCCCTCCTGTGCATGTGTCAGGCTGCGAAATCTTCTCGAACACAAAAATGTGGAGGCTGTAGCAGGCTGCCTCTTCTTTCATCCAATCAAGGTGCTTCCTTCCCACTGGTATTTTATCTCAGAAGGTCAACATGAAACTGGCTGCAGCAGTTTAACCCAAGGCCTATCTGTCTCCTACCTCAGTTGCACAAGAAATAGTGTTGCCAAAGGACAAAGTGAGGTGAGGAAGAGCCACAGATGAATCTGGGGAGGCAAGAAGAGCCAGATGATGGATGTCATGCAAAGGGAGTGAAGAGTGATCAAATGATTTTAGGAGAAGAGTGACATGAGAAAATATTTCTATATCAGAAAGACGTCTCTAGAAACAATGAAGAACATAGATGGAGGAGGACATGTCTGAAAGCAGAGAGAACAGAGAGGAGGATATTGGAATAGTTTGTGGAGAAATGATGAAGGCCAGAACTATTTGTATTTAGAAGAATTTAAAAGAAGATATAGACCTAATGAAATTTAAGAAATTTATTAGTTAAAATCTTCAGGTTTGGGATAATTGGTTGGAATGAGTTTGTAATGGCACACCAACTGAGGTTACAGAATACAGAAAGAATTCTATCATATCCTGATGCGGTTGTTGTACACAAACCAGTATTCTCACAATGAATAAATTCTACATGGTCCTTCCCCATTAGAAAAAGAAAGGGATGTAGCCTCCTGGATCAAGTTCCCTAGCTCCTGGAGGGTTTTATGATCTATTGTCAAAAATACATATTTCTACATCCCTAAACAGAAATGTGCTATCAAGCCATGAAAAATTTTGGCTCAACCTTAAGTGAAATGAGACAATCTCGGTATTAGCAAAGCCTACATAGTATATGATTCCAATTTTGCGGCATTCTGGAAAATGCAAAACAATGGATCCAGTAAAAAGTTCAGTGGTTGCCAGAGGCTGGGGAGATGGAGGAAGGGGTAAATAAGTGGAAGACAGGGAAATCTGAGGACAGTTAAACTATTATGTACAATACTATAATGGTAGATACATGCTGTTATGCATTTGTTAAAACCCATAGAATGTATAACACAGAGTAAGCTCTAATATAAACTGTGGGCTTTACTTAATAATAATTTATCAGTATTGGTTCATCTGTTGTAACAAGTATACCACACTAATGCAATGTGGAATTAATAATATTAATAACATTGTGGAAAGTGTGTGTGTGTGTGTGTGTGTGTGTGTGTGTGTGTGTGTGTGTGTGTGTGTAGGGGCAGGGAGTGAGGAGGTATATAGTAACTCTCCATGCTTTCTGCTCAATTTTACTATAAGTCTAAATCTTCTTTAAAAACAAAAGTCTATTACTTAAAAATACAGATTTCCCTCCACATATGCTTCCTAATTTAAGGAAGATTGTTACTGTAGAGGAGCATCAGCTGTAACCCAGTGTGACTTAGTTCTCTAGGGCTGTCTTGGAATTGGAATTATTGGGGATGTGGAAAGTACAGGACATCTGGAATTTTGCTTCAGTTGTGGAAAATTTCTTCTAGCTTTAGTGCCAAAATTCCTCAGTTTGTTTGATTATTTAAGGTCAGACACTTACCTTGTATTGCTATTGATATAACCATATAACCCTAGAATTCAATCATTATTTCTTCCCTACTCATCTCATGTTGGCTGTGTTGTGCATTATGATCCTCAAGATAAAAAGCAGAGGTAATTTATTTAGTTTGGGATTTCTAATTTCTCCCATCACTGATTTGGCAGTGGGCTCTGCAACAGAGCAACCTCTTAGAATCCAGAAAGGAGAATTAATCTATAAAAAATCAATTAACCTGTACAATGCTCATTGAATCCTCATGGAACTTAATCAGAGTTTTCTTAACTTATTAGCTGCTTCACCTATTTTGCATCTTGTAGCCTGTGACAATGGAACTAAATAATCAAAATAATACTGACAGACTAAACAAACTAATGGGGTACATCCATAGATTGGATCCTTCTATCACTTGCTAAAGACATCCCAATGAATCTTACTGGTGAGTTCCAGAAGCAAGGCTCTGAGTGATGGTGGGCTGTGTGGACAAGCCATCACACACTGCCTAACACATGAATCCACAAAGCAGCTGTGTTTCCTGTTCCACTCCTGACTTCCTGTATCCACTTGAGGAAATCTCCATGTTCTTGGGCTCCAGCCTAGAGACCCCATACAATAAAGCCTATTTCAGAGGCAGTATTCTCAACAGAGCTGGTGGAAAGTTGTTAAAGATGGATAATGAATGACCATGAATTATTTTAAGCTCTTCAAATGAAGATCTTCCTTCAGACATCTGAATAGAATCAGGAGACATTACACTACATAAGTTACTCAGTGATTCCAAGTTCAGAGTCCTCCCTACTCATTCAAAATCTATTTGTTCCACCAACTATGCATCAGGCACAGATTTGTGAAGAGCATATTTGAAGGAAAAGACGGCAGATTCAGTTTTGGATGTTTGGAGCTTGAAATGCCTATAGTGTATCACAGTGGAGATGCCCGGCAGGCAGATGGAACTGAAGCTCAGGGGAGAATTTTGACTTAGATATAAGATTTAGGAACATCAGCATCTAAAGGGTAGTTGGGCCTTTGTATATGAAAGAGGGACTCTGTATATAGAGAGAAGAACAGTGGGCAGAGGAGAGAACTTGGGGAACACTTATATTGAGAAGATAATCAAAGGAAGAGTGGGAAGAAGACCCCTGAGGAGAAACTGAGATGGAGCAGTCAGAGCTGGGAGGAGGAATAGATGAATTATGTCAAGTAAGCCAGATTTTTTTTGAGGGGGTGGAATGTTTGAATGTTGTAGCAGCATCAAGAATGATGATGACAGGCTGGTTTGGGAATAATGGGATAGTGAGTGAGTAACTTTTGGAGAAGTAGTTGCATGAAGTGTTAGGAGCTGAAAATAGATTGTAGGGATTTAGGGATCAAGTGGAAAATAGATGAGTAACTATTTCCAGTTGCTTATTTATTTCCAGTAAGTGTGGACAATCTGTCTCATAATTTGATTATAAGAAAAAAGAAGAAAAAGAAAAAGAGTGGAAGTCAGAGAAAGGGTTTAGTGTGAAGCAATGAGTAAATAAAAGATTGATGATACATAGATACACAGATAGATAGATAAATAGATAGATAGATAGATTTTGGGAGAGGATGAATTTGTACTGTCTCTGATCTGCACAGTTGGATGATTTTACTCAGCAGTGTGGAAATAGGTGTGGAACAATTAAATGATTGTATTAAACCAAGTTTTGGTTGTAGGGTAGGTGACAAGGAGCTTTAAGGGTAAAGGAGAGGAAATAATAAAATGAACCATGAGGTTTAGCTGAGGTTAGGAGAAAGTAATGCCAGGTGGGGCACTGAAGTAATTTGGAGACCATGAATCTTGATACGGTCACAGAATTGGTCTTTCAGGAATTTCCTTTAGTATTCTTGTGCAGACGTAAAAGAATGGGCAGAGAGGGCAGGAGGTTGCTGTCAGAAGTTGAGGTAGTAGGGTTGAGACTTCAGAAATGAAATATTTCTGGGTGATGACCAGATCCAAAACATTAGTGGGATTGGGTGGCTGCACTAGACAGGTGACAAAGGTCTCTCAAAGCATTTTTAAGATGGAATTGAGAACACATTTTTGTCAAAACACTAAACACATTCAGGACTAAGGCAAGCATATGGGGATTTTCCTGCACTAGATGCCCAAATCCTCATGAGATTGGAAGAGAAGCAGAGACCAATGCCAATGAGAAATGAGGGAAGAAAAGAAAATGATTCAATGGTATGCAGCAAAGTAGATATTCAAAGGGTGATTAAAAAATTGGTTTGGAAGCAGTAATGCTGAGCAAGAAGAATGTAAAAGCCCTATCCTTGCCTTTAAGGCCAGTGGGAGGAGGAAGTGTGAGCAAACACCAGCTGAGAAAGCAAAATAGAAGGCAGGGTCTTGCAGGGGCAAGTTGGGAGACACTATTAGTACCCGTTTAAGACTTAAGGGGTTAACACCTTTGCAATCTTCCAGAAGCACAGAGCTGTTTGGTCCTGTGGTTTTGGAAAGATCCTCTGAACAAAGTACTGCAAAGAGAGCATTACTTTCCTCTGTGGGGGATGGGAGGTGGAGGGGAAGATCCTCTCTTTTATATATGATTTTTATTTATCATCCAACTTTCAGAGGCAGTGAGTTCCATGAACATAAGATTCTTGTCTGTCTTACTTATTGCAGTATACTCAGTGCTTAGCACAGTGCCAGGCACATAGTAGGTGCTCAGGTGCACAATAAGTGCATTGAATAAGTGTATGGACAAATGAGAGTAAATGAGAAAAAGCAAGCATGCTTAATAAGCAAATTGAACCTTTACTATCCCAGCAGAAAACCTCTGTTGTGACTTTTAAAGTCTTCAATTCTTTTTTGACCCATAAAGGATGTTGATAGAAATGCTTTGAAAGTTCAAAAAAGTAAAAGTGATGCATAAATTAAAACAGATGAGAGGAAAGAACACTGTGATTCAGGAAGTCAGATAATTTGACATCTTCATTCTGCAACTATATACAGACAATATGATTACTTGTCTCTGTTGTGGGGAATGTTCTTTCAAGTTGTATGTGTTTATATCTTGAATCCACTATTAAATATTATGTAATCTGGGAATAGAATTCAGGGAATTTAGGTCAACACTCTCCTCTTTATCTCCCCACTATTCCCAGGAATCTATTAATAAGTGTCTACAGAAGTTCTACTGTTTACTATTTTTAAGTATAATATGAGGCAAGGCAGAAAAAAGAGAAGTGAAAATTTCTGCCTTTGGAAACTTACTATTTTGTTTGGGGAAACAAGATTCACATCCTGGAAACATTTGGCAAAGAGTGTATAATCAAAGACTCAGTTAGTACTGTAGCAATCCAGGTGGTCCTTTAGGCATCCAATGGAGGAGGAAAGAGATCCCAGAGAGGATATAATAAGGAATTGGTAGAATTTGGGTACATAGAGAAATGGGGACGGAGGGTAGTTTCCCCTTAATATTCTCTAAGTCCATTATTCGTAGTTTAATTCCCTTCTTCAGCTATCAACCAACTACACATCAGAATTTTCTAAAGAGCTTTTTAAGGACTCACTTTGTACAACACACGTGCAGGAAGAGAAAAATAGGTACAGTTAGAAAAAATAGTGTATGGGGGGAGGTTGGAAGCAAAACACAAGAAAGCCAGCCAAGTGGAGAAAAGCACATTTTCCATTGATTGGAAGAAAGAATTGGCACCATTTCTTGTGTCTGTGGCCTTTTACTTCTGGCCTAGAGCTGGCATTTAATTAGAATTTTATTAGCATAAGAAATCTAATGCAGCAACCTGATTCTCCCAATTCAGGGTGTTTAATTTAAAAAAAAAAGAAAAGCTTACAAGTTGAATAAGTGGCTTTGTAAAATAGGTAGGCAGTATTTCTTCTCAGCAAGGTAAGTCCCAAGGTTATCTGAAGAAGTAAATGCTGGGGGAGAGAACAAATGTGGACTCCACCTCAAGAAGGAAGCAATAGTCCCTGATAGCAGAATAATTGAACAGCAAAGAACAGGAAACAAAATAAGTTGAGAATGGTCAAAATATTGAGCACAATGAATTTTCTGGATGGCCTTTTAGTAATTTGCATCAAACCTGAAGATGAACATGAGCAAAGATAGATATCCAAGTACAAAGATATGAGGATGTTCATCATGGCATCGTATACAACAGCAAATAGATAAGTAACATGACCTTGAAGAGGAGAATAAATAAATTACAGAATAATACTGAAATAGACCTACAATGATATATACCAACTAAAGTTATTGTCTTACATTTAGTGAAATAGAAAATTATTCATGACATGTTGAATAAAAATTGCAGGTTGTAAAAAATGTAAATATTAAGTGAGGGCTTCCCTGGTGGCATAGTGGTTGAGAGTCTGCCTGCAAATGCAGGGGACACCGGTTCGAGCCCTGGTCTGGGAAGATCCCACATATAGCGGAGCAACTAGGCCCATGAGCCACAACTACTGAGCCTGCGTGTCTGGAGCCTGTGCTCCACAACAAGAGAGGCCGCAATAGTGAGAGGCCCGCACACTGCGATGAAGAGTGGCCCCCGCTTGCCGCAACTAGAGAAAGCCCTCGCACAGAAATGAAGACCCAACACAGTCAAATATAAAATAAAATAATAAAAAATGATAGTAAAAATAAAGGAATTCCTTTTAAAAAGTAAAAATTAAGTAAAATTTTATGCAAATTTCAAATACATTACCAAGTTTAATCCTTCCAATTGTCTATAAAATAAGTGTTGTCAGTTATCTTTTTAATTCAAAGTCTCCATTTGATATCCTTTTCCTGGTTTAGCACTATGGAAAAAAGGGCCAGCATAGGGAGTTGACACTTTGGGGAGCAGAGAAATAACTGAATATTTGTTCTCTTTTCAGAGCTGTGCTAAGTACTTGCTCTAGACTGAATTTTATCTCCCCTAAATTCATATGTTGAAGCCCTAACCCCCAGTGTGACTCTATTCAGAGATAGGGCCTACAAGGCAATTATGGTTAAATGAACTCATAAGGATGAGACCTTGACAATAGTATCAATATTCTTTTAAGAGGATACATCAGAGAGCGGGCATCTCTCTCTCTCATTCTCCTTTCCTCCCCATATTCCCCTCTCTCTCTGCATTGTGAAGATACAGTGAAAACGCAGCCATCTGCCAGTCACAAAGAGAGCCAGCATCTTGATCTTGGACTTCCCATCCTCCAGAACTGTTAGAAATAAATTTCTGTTGCTTAAGCCACATAGCTTATAATATTTTGTTATGGTAGCCCAAGCTGAATAAGACATTACTTTCCATAAATTATTTCATTCAGTTCTGTAAGAAACTCTGAAAGGAGTATATTATTATCCTCATTTTACAAATGAGACCATCCTCCTGTACCAAAGACAATAATTTACAGATATATCTAAAGTCACATTGCTGATAAAGGTTGAAGGTGAGATTGAAATCCAGGTCTGTTAGTTTCTAAGTCTGTTAGTTTCTAAGATCAAGATGACACACAGTAAAAGTCATGGGTTCCCAGAAATGTTCCTTCTTTGTGGTCTAGTGGTCTCCAAATAAATTTGCCTTTCTTTAGCAGAATAACTAATATATTATTTCTGGTGCTTCATAACTTCTTTTTACCTTTAAATACATTTCCATATGTATTTCCTTCATCTTTTGGTTCCCTGTTCCTTTATGCCCTTTTCTCCCTTTTGTGATGAGCTTGCTATTGTCTTTATTTGGAGGTTAAGTATGGTTTAGGGAGAAGCTTATGGGGGCCAGGTTGACAAAGAATGGACTTGTGATGTTTTTATGTGCCAATTTGACTGGGCCATGTGATGCTCAGACATTTTAGTCAACATTATTCTGAATGAGTCTATGGAGGTATTTCTGGATGAAATTAACATTTGAATCAGCACACTGAGTAAATTGCTCTCCCTCATGTGGCTAGGTCTCATCCAATCAGTTGAAGGCCTGAATAGACCCAAAAGTCTGACTCTCCTGGGAATAGGAGAACTCCTTCTGCATGACTGCTTTGAGGTGGGACATTGGATTTGCCTGTCTTCAAGTTTGAATGGAAGCATTGGCTTTTCCTGGGTTTCAAGCCTAATGGCATTTGGACTGAATTGGCTCTCCTGAATCTCAGTCTTTAAGACTTGGACTGGAAATATACCATCAGCAATCCTGAGTCTCCAACTTTCTAACTGCAGGTATGGGGACTAGTCAGTCTCCATAGTTGAGTGAGGCAATTCCTTATAATACACACACACACACGCACACACACACACATACACACACACGTATATATACATATATCCTATTGGTCCTTCTTCTCTGGAGAATTTTCTCTCCGTTGATCAAAAGGTACCTGTAGGAAGGGCTCTAAAAATAGTCTCATTTATGTAGCTATGAAAATATTCATGTATTTTCTCAAGCAGAGGGATTTGCTTTCAACATCTATCTCAGTGTAGTATACAAGACATCAGTAAACCTTCTTAATATTTCTTTGCCTCATGAAAGCAGATATGTACTTCACCTTCTAATCAAGCTGCATCTTAAGAAAGTTTTGATTACCCTGGAGTACATGAGACTCTTGGGATCTCTGAAGATGGACATGATAGCAACCTTGAGGAGGCAGCTCTTTCCCCATCAGACTCAGTGGTTTGAAAGCACCTTATTCAAGCCAGATGTTTCCCTTCTCATGTCCTTAGGACAAATATTCTTTTTAATAATTTCTTCTACATTGTCTTTGAGGAATTTAGTTACACTCAGAACATAGTCACCGAATGAAATGATGAGTTCCTTTATGTGGACACTTTTGTTCTAGAACGAGAGCCTAAGACTACTGGTACTTTGAAGCCTCCCATAACCCCTCTATTCAGTCCCCCAGGTCATATTTATACAAAATACTTTTCACTTTTAGAATACTTGTTGCTTTTGTTTGGAATTTGCTGGTTTTATTTATTTTTCCATTTTCCCTTTCTTATTCCTGTGAAACTGAAACTGAAGCAGGAAACAGAATTATTTGCATTTCATAGCACATTATAATCACCTATGTGAGCCAAGATTTCCTCTTTTGTTTTTTATCTGCCCCTCATTCCCACTCCCTTTTTTCCCCACATGAAGGCACCCACACTAACGTGTTTGTTATGAGTGATTAACCCATGTGTCCTTGAAAAATAGTGTTATTTTGTATGTGTATTTTTAATTTACATAAATGGTCTATGTTCATTCTATTTTCTTTCATTTGACCTTCAGCTGATGGCAATTTCCTCTACGAAGTATTTACAAACTTTTCCATTCTCTGTGCCTTTGAATTCCTGTATAGAATTCTTTTTGTGTATATTACTTATTTGATTCATAATATATTTGCCTGATATTGCTTTCTCTCCTAGCTGGAGAGTAAGCTCCTGGAGAAGAAGGACTGTAGTAATATTTTCTTGGCACCAGAACTGTTTTTCACATATTGCTTTAATGCATTCACATTAAATAAATGAATGAAAATGCCCATGGAATCTAAGCAGCCAATTTACGTTCCTAAATTCTTTCATCTGCAACATTTCACCTCCCGAATGAGAAACTGGCCCATACACCTCATGAAAACATTTATATTCTGCACATCTAGGTAAAACCCAAAATGTGGCTCAATACAGCAAAACCATTGATGTCATCAGTGGCCTCATGCATGCAAATTGATGTCTCAAAAAGGAGGTCAGCTTGAGAGCTCACTCAAGAAAGGCCCACCAGATTTTGATGAGTGAGGGAATGCTACCAAATAGCCTAGGAGAAAGCTTTGGGGGATAAATCAAAGAAAAGTTGAAGCAGAGAAGGAAGAAAAGGTGACAAAGAGTTCAGGCAGGTAAGTGGTGACATTTGGGTTGCTGCAGAAAGCAGGCAATGTTGTGGACCTGAATATTCCACCACATTTGTGAGAGAAAACAAAGGTTATTATACTAGAGAATTCCAAAGAGAAGCCAGTGCTCAATGCAGTGTGATACTGACCAGGCCAATGGCACTGTCCCCACTCAGAAATGCTTCAACAGAACAAAGGGCAGGATTACGGGAGCCAATAGGTTTTTGTTAAATTCTTGCACTGAAGCCAGAGTTGCTCAGGGAATAAAAGCTCAGTTTGTTAACTCTGATCCTCAATTCATCCAAAATTCAGGACGTTATTTTTCCTTATTATTTCCATCATTCCTTTTCTGTGTAAACATCCCTTTCCATCTGGGCCTCAGTGACCTACCCTGGGAAATGGGGTACTTGTACTTACCGCACCCTTGCTTCTAAAGACATACTGGGAATATTAATAAGGAAAGTTAAAAGAAAGCTTCATCTTTTAGTCCCTCAAAGACAATTTGGCATTACAGTTGATTACCTAGGTGATGATTCAAGCCATTCTATCCTCGCTGTTCTGCATGAACTTCTCTTCCAGCCGGGCTTTTAAAGAAAACCAGCCAGTTAAAGCATCGGCTGGAAACCGCAGCTCTCAGTGACTGCAGAGTGAAATATAGCTCTCAGCATAGAAAATGTCCTTCCAGTGCTCCAATAAATAGTGTTCAGTTTTCAGCCCTAGGGAATTCAATGTATCCCTAGTTACCCCTCACCGTCATCACAGCCATTGATTCTTTGGGCAGCAGAAATGATTTATAGAGGTGAATAGCCGTTCCAAACTTTAATTAAACATGTAAAGAACCATCATGTTTTAAAAGGGCACCAACGAAGAAAGATGAGAGCTGAACTCCTGTAGAACATTAATTACCTTTTCGACATTTTATCTTATCTCCTTGTTTTTCTTCAAGATGAGCTGAGAGACTGAGCCAATCCACTGCCCCGACAGGTGAGCTCTATGAACCAAAAGCCTTGTATCTCAAAGAAGTACTGCTCCTGGGGGCCTGTGAATTTCCTCCTCAATCCTGTTGCTAACCAACTCTCACTCTCTTTTCTTCCCCTTCTCTCTCTGTCTCTCTGTCTCGGTCTCTCTCTTTCTCCCATCTTTGCAGTATAAGATCTTGGCTGCCATGGCAATAGGAACCATGGCAATGCACAGGTAAACAGTCTTCTCTTTAAATAAGTATGTAAGGAAATAAAAATAAATGCATATGACATAGGGGCCAGATCCTCCCTAGTGCCCAATCACTGCCTTGGCAGGAAACTATTCACAAATGATATAGTCAGACCACTTGACAAATTAGTGAGTTTATGTGTATTCACTTCCTTGGGAGAAAGACTGGAATTAAGGGCAAAAAAGGGGGATGGTAGCCACACATCTAAGAAAATGGGAGTTTCTCAAATCTTAGTGTGGTGCTCCAAGGACAATGGTACTTCAAGGACAAAGGACGATGCTGCCTGAACAAGTTTCAACGTTACACCCCCTACTGGACTCTTAATCGCCCTCCCTACCATGTTGTGATGGTTATGAAATTCCTGAGCCCACCTGGGCAACAGGCCCTGTCCCAAATAAGGAAAAGCATCTGGCCTGTCCCACTCCCACCTTATAGAAGGAAGGTATATGTGCATCAACCAATCAGTAAATGAAATTTTCACCTTGGACCATTCCTTTGTTTTCTGGCTATGAAAACTGATCAATAATACATGTTCAGGCTCGACTCCCCCATACTACTAGGAAGTCGGCCCGCTATTCTGGCAGTGGCCCTTCCCTCTAATAAATTCTATCTTCTTTACATTCTGCCTTGTGTCTGGAAATTCTTTCCCAACCCGCGTTCGGACTACGACACTTAGGGGACAAGTCGTCCACATGCTGTAATGGGAAATGCTTTCCTAAACCTTTGGTTCCAGGGAAGAAATAGAGGAAAGAGAGAATAGGAGAATGTGGATGCCTGGCAATTTTGGAGTTCAAATACCAGATAAGTAACGCACTGTCAGTTATACCTCAGCAAGATAGACCCAGGTATGAGACAGGGGGCCAGAAAGTACTTTATCAGTAAGAAGATGGAAAGTATGCTATATTCATCATCTCTACTGTTTTTTTTTTTTTTTCTGGAGATCTCTTTGAGACCCACATATGCCTCACAACCTCCTGGGACAGTCACATTTGTTATGATGCATGTAATTTAAAATATTTCAGCATAGATAGTGTAACATAATGCATATGATAGTTTAACTTTTTGGTCAGTTGTTGCTTGAATCAAGAATTCACTGCCCAGGGGTCGTTAGCTGGCATCCTATCAAATGGGACTACACTCCAGGGACAGATACTCTAGTGCTTCTGCTCTCTGTACTTGATCAGTAGCCAGGGCTCTACTAATCAACATACCAATGTCACAGGCTTTAATAGTGAAAAACGGTAGCTGTTGACCAAACTGGTAAATGGTAAAAATGGTTCTCTTTGACTCGATTTTTTTTTTCTTCTTTTTTTTTTTTTTGAGGTACATGGGCCTCTCACTGTTGTGGCCTCTCCGGTTGAGGAGCACAGGCTCCGGACGCACAGGCTCAGCGGCCATGGCTCACGGGCCTAGCCACTCCGCGGCACGTGGGATCTTCCCAGACCGGGGCATGAACCCGTGTCCCCTGCATCGGCAGGCGGACTCTCAACCACTGCGCCACCAGGGAAGCCCTTTGACTTGATTTTTAATGATTCCATGTCTGGCTGAAGGCCTGGGTTAGAGTGAGGCAAGCCAAGAGCCTAGGTTGCAAAATTTATGGAGATGCTTACTTTCAGGGTCCTGCAAGTGCAGGGTGGGCACCTGAGAGTGAGTGGCTCCCTAAACGTGCTTGGCTTGCCTCACCCTAGTCCCCAACCTGCTCAGCCATTTGTTTAAGAGTGCTTCTGAATATTTGATGCTGACTCCAAGGCACCACAGCCTGGCTCTGGAAAGTGGCTGTGTTTACCACAATTCAATCTTTCATGTGACATGTGGTGAGAACATTTAAAGGGACATGGCAGGGGAGTTCCCTGGCGGTCCAGCGGTCAGGACTTGGGGCTCCATCCCTGGTAGGGAACTAATATCCCACAAGCTGTGTGGCGTGGCCTAAAACAAAACAAAACAAAACAAAACAAAACAAAAACCCATGGCATTGGAACCTTACCAAACTTAGGGGACGATTTATTGTATGCTGGCAGGTTTTGGTCTGAGACATTATTTTTTAACAATCAGATAGCAAGGTTGGAGAGCTGTGGAGCTTGCTGGGAGCTTCCTGGTCTTCCCCTACCTCAAACTCTGTTGGTGTCCACTGTTGTTTACCAAAAAGAACCTAAAATTGTGCTTGATTAAAATAACTGCAGTCCACTCCAACACCATTTGCTGCCATCCTTAGGACAGACGGTGGACAAATCAAAATCACCACCAGCTCATGGATCTGGGGTTCACTTCATCTCTGTTATATCCCTGACCTGGAATTAAAGTTGGGGACTTAATGGTTTAAAGGTGGTGTTCATATTGACATTTCTAAACAAAAGAAAAATCAGGGGGAAACTTAAAACCAAAGTGACTGGTTGATATGGAGGGATCATTCAATCTTTTTTAGATTCTGAATCTGTGATAGACACTAAACACTTTCTACTACGAAAACAACTCTACTTAATGAAAAATATAATTTTAGGTAAATTCTAAAGACAAAGACTTTAGACAAAGACAGTTGGGTGGCCAAAGAGAGTTGGCTTCCTAAAGCCAAATCAATGGCTAAGTAAGGCTTCAGGGGTTGAGGGGTTACCTCCCCTCTCCTTTGAGTCTTAGGAACATTCCACTGAGCTGTGCCTCCTATGTGAAAATGACCTCTCTGGTCCATCTAGTTTTCCTGTGTCTAATGTTGTCTTTTAGTAACAATCAGGGCTTGATAAAGGATCAGCTTCTAGTCAGTCAGGGTTAAGCCTCTGATGGAAGTTAATAATCAATTTATGGAAGGAGTTAGGGGAAGTCTGAAGCCATGGGACGGAATAATTGTCAACTGGAATACCTGCTAATGTTTACTGGTGTTTAGGAAGGCACTGCACTCCTCTGCGAGTCTTACATGTAGCATCTTATTTAATCCTTATATAGCCTCTAACATAGTTATTGTATACCCCCACTTCACAGAAGAGGAAATAGAGGCACACAGAGGCTGAATAACTTTTCTAAAGTTGCACAGCTATAATCAATGCAATCAGAAATTAGGCAGTCTGGCTCTAGAGTCCTCACTCTTTTTTTTTTTTTTCTCTTTCTTTTTTTATTGCGGTTCACGGGCCTCCCACTGCCGCGGCCTCCCCCATCGCGGAGCACGGGCTCCGGACGCACAGGCTCAGCAGCCATGGCCCACGGGCCCAGCCGCTCCACGGCACGTGGGATCCTCCCAGACCAGGGCATGAACCCGTGTCCCCTGCATCGGCAGGTGGACCCCCAACCACTGCGCCACCACGGAAGTCCTACAACCTTCACTCTTAACTGATGTATTGTATTTAATACTATAGTGTCTCCCTCCAACCAACAGGGAACACTAAGGAGTTAAGCAGTAACTTTGGTTGTAGTAATGCTGAATTCTAATCAACTCATTAGCTCACCATTTGTCACATTTACCTATAGGAAACTAGAGACAGAAATATAATTTACATTCCAGTTTTATTAACAGATACCCACATCTTTTCTCTTCTTCATCATTAAACGTATATTTACCTTGTGGAAATTTTGCTAGCTGCTCACAGAAACAAAACAAAATAAAACAACCCCCCAAAAAAGGCAGGGGAGAAAATAGTATCCTTGCTTTTCCTGGCTGTGTTAGAAATCATCTTCTCCAGATCATCTCTGTGAGACTGAGGAGGTAGAATCTATTGTCTACCCTCCTGAATCGCATAGACAATAATGACAAAACACTGAGAAGTAGATGCCTGATTTGGAAGAAAATAGATTCCCTTGAGTTCTCAGACGTTAGATGCCATCCTAGGAAAATGTGATTCGGCTTGTATTTCTGACACAGAAAGGCCACACTACATCAAGCTAAAGCCATGTAGTTTATAGACCACACCCTTAAAATCTTACTATAAAACAAAAAGTAAAGCCATCAACTGGTATCTTGATATGTCAGGACAAAACCCACAATACCTACAGTAGAACAAAGTGATTTTCAGATAAGTGAACTATTTTCATTTTTTGCTTTAATTTTGGGGACTTTATCAATTCATATTTAGCTTTTCCATAGTCTTATGAAAGTGCTGACTGACTTTAAGTTCCAATGATGGAGTTTAAGATAATGTGACTGATTAAAGAAAGCTACAAAGGGTTTGACACTCCTCCCACTAAGAAGTGGGATCTAGGTCTTTACCCTTTGAATCTGGGCAAATGCTGTGACTGTTTGGACAAACAGAATACAGTGGACAAACAGAATACTGAGCCAATTTCCAAGCTCAAGTCTAAGAGATCAGAAGCTTCTACTTCCTTTTCCTTAGAATATTAGGACTTGGAGCCTGTTATAGACTGAATGCTTGTGAGCTCCCAAAATGCATATGTTGAATCCCTAACTCCCAGTGTAATGAAATTTTGAGGTGGGATCTTTTGGAGATAATTAAGTCTAGACTAATCAAGGTAACTGATTAAATTAATTTGTTTAAAGACAGGATCTTCACTATGGGACTAGTGTCCTTATAAGAAGGACATGAGAAAGAGCTCTTTCTCTCTCTCCATATGCATACACCAAGGAAAGACCATGTGAGCACACAGTCAGAAGGTGGCTGTTTACAGACCAGGAAGAGGGCCCTCACCAAGATCCAAATATGCCAGAACCTCGACCCTGGATGTCTCCAGCTTCAGAACCATAAGAAATAAATGTCTATTTTTTAAGCACGCAGTCTATGCTATTTTGTTATAGAAGCCTGTGCTAAGACAGAGCCCTAAAACCACCATCTGACGGCAATCACATGAGAGGCTTCAAGTGAGGAACACTAAATAAGCCCAGCAAACTCACAGAATCATGACAGATTCTAATAGATTTTAGTTTTAAGCACTAAGTTTTGGAGTTTTTATGCAGAAATAGATAACACAAACAGATGGTAAATTCAAAATAGACTGAAAAGATGAACATGTAGTGTCAGTTAATAACTACAGAGCATTTTTAAAAGGCAAGTTTTCTAAGCCCTGTTTTTCTCACCTGAGAAACTATAATTTTCCTGTCTCAACTGAAGCTAATCTCAAAAGGTGTCTTGAGGATCAACCTAAAAATTGGATGATAAACTACAAAGCATTTACAAAAGACAAAAGTTATTATTACTCATATTTTTATTGACTGTTGCCTACTATAAATTACAGTTGTCTGCAAAGCAGAAGTTGTGCTGGGGTTTTGGAAATACTAGTGGAAATATTTGGAAAATAACTAGTGATTTCCTGGATATATAGCTACCAAATTATATTAGTCATCTCTGCTCTAAGAAAAAATGTGCTCCTGGAAACTATGCCAAACATTGATAAATTCACAGATACAAAGCAAAGATGTCTGAAATTACCTTATTCTACTTCTAGAAGATGCTAATACTGACATCAATAAATAAAGATGCAGACTGAGGGTGTGCTGTTCTCTTTGGTAGTTTCAGAAAGTTCTGTTGTCAACTACTGAAAATGTGAAATGCACAAGTAAAAGCAGAGAAAAGGCAAATACAGGTTTTTTTGGTAATAAAGAAGTAATACAGTGAACGACAGAATAGCAATAAGTGGGCCTGCTTATGCAATAATAATAGATGACTTCAGAGGAGTACTCACAGTTGACAAAGCATTTCTTTTTATTTGATTGATTTCTGTGTCAGTGAGGGTTATTTAATCACAAGCAACTCTTGATAATGCAAGACAAAAAATAATTTATTCTAAGAATATAAGCCACATCACAGAAACGAAGGAAGTTGAGGAAAAGGGAGCCTGTGAAAGGACAGGAACCAGCGTGGTCTGGAGATCTGGAAGTATCAGTAGGAACATAAGTGGCTAGTGTCATTAGATTACCAGCTTCTTGCTCTGAGTCATCTGATCAAGATGCAGATTACCAGCCAAGAGGATCTGATTTGTGCTTGGGGTCACAAGTTGCCCTTGGCCTGTGGAGCACAGGGTACCTGACTGACAGTTGTACCAAGAGTTCTTACAATCATGGACGGATGGTTCTCCTCTTAGTTTAGATTCTCCAGAAGCACACCCTGAGATGAGGACTTGTGAGCAAATGATACTTTATGTGCTCCTGGGGGAAACCTATAAGGATGTGAGAAGGGATAACAGCAAGGGGGAGGAAGTCATCTGGGAGTGAGATTCCAGGATGGCTTCAGCCAGATCCTGTAGGGGAACTCCAGGGTGTAAGTGGGGTCTCAGAGTGGGGTCTCCAGTCCTGTACCTATTGTTATTGATTGTAGGCTTTCTCTGGAGAGGGGGCTTATAAATCCCCAGGCACTTCCTTCTGTTTGGGTGTGCAAGGCAGAGTGCACTGGTAGACCAGTTAGATCAAGGGCAGTCATCCAGAAGGAGCTGCACAAGGGGGTGTGTGGTGAAGCACAAAAAAAGAGTAAAATGTGGTCTGAGGAGTTGTGGGAGCTACGTTTCTTCAAAGGATAATTAAAGCATGAGGGATAGATGTTGGGCAAATAAAATCAATAAAATGTCCATTGTGATATTTAAACCACTTTGTGAGATTACAATCTTTATTACTCCAGTTTTTAAGCCCAGGGAGGTTAAGTATCATGTCACTGGTCTTGTGGTGGGGCCAGGACTTGCTGGTCCAGTGATGTTTTTCATCATATCCTAAAACAACTGGCTTGGCTGATTGTATATTTAATTTGTGCTTTGTTTGCAGAAATGTCCAGTTGTTTTGGCAGTCAAGGCTTGCTGTAGTGTAGACACTGCTGGGTTCTTATACATGTTTCAGTTATCAGATTCTCCTAAAGAGCTTCACAACTTTCCAACCTCCACACAGCCTTTTTGGATGAAAGGATGAAAATGGAGTCCCAGGTAGGATTCAAGAAGTTTTCTAAGATGGGGCATAGATCTTACCAGGAGAGGCAGATAATTATGGACACGTGAGAAGAAAAAGATGTGCCATTCTTTTGCCCTCCTAGAAACAAGTGGTAGTATTTTTTTTTCCTTTTTTAAAACTGAGATATTGTTACATATAACATTATACAAGTTTAAGTTGTACAGTGTAGTGATTTGATATATGCATATATTGTGAAATGATCACCACAATAAGTCAAGTTAGCATTCATTGCAAAAAAAGTTAATTTTTTTTCTTGTGGTGAGAACTTTTAAGATCTACTCCCAGTAATTTTCAAATAAACAATACAATATTATTAACTATAGTCCTCATGTAGTCCACTATATCCTCAGGACTTACTTATTTTGTAACTGAAAGTTTATACCTTTTGACCACCTTAGGGAAAATTTTAATCCCTTAGAAAATTGATGGTGGGAGGAAAGAAATGTTTTGGAAGATGATCTTCAGTGTTGTATAGACCACAATTTCAAATGATAGTTTTAGTGTGGAAAACAAATACATGCAAATGAGTATGCAAAATTTTAACAACACATTCTTAGCAAGGTTAAATAACGTTTTTAAGGATGGAGAAGAGCAAAAGGGAGAATTAACCTTGAGCATTCCATGTCCTAACAAATTGTCATTCAAGTAAACATTCTGGGAAAGTGGGCTCACCCAGGCAAGTCTTAGGCAAGGAAAGGAAATGGGATTTCCCAAGCAAAAAGAAAGATCATATTTTATTCTTCCCATAAATTCCACACACTTGCAGGCAGAGCTGTCTACATAATTTGCCCTGCCCAGTACAAGATAAAAATGGGGGGCCCTTTGTTCAAAGAGCAGGACCAAAGGTGCTGGTAAAGGTACTGAAATATAATCTTTCTTCAAAGGTTTCTATCTCAACCAGTTTTTATTTTCCACTTAAGTTCACACATCCTAGGGCTAGAAGTACTAGCTAGGTGAGTGCAGACCTTCACAGGCACCTGAGGCTCTGCCCCCTGACTCAGCAGCTTCCTCTCCTGCCAGTCAGTTGCCAGAACAATGTATTGTGCTCCATCAGGGGCACCACACAGAGGGTGGTGTACCCTCAAGGGATTGCATCCTCAGCCCCAGGAAGAGTTAATATGTGGGTCAAGGGTGGATGAAAAGCTCCCTTCTGCCAAGTCATCTGCCTAAGGCACCATGGGACTGCCAGTCCCATGTGGGACAGTCACTGTCATGCCCCTCCTAGGGATGCTGTTGGCCATGAATGCTCAACCCTGATCCTCTCTGTATCTGCACTGGAAATCTCCCACCAGAGACAGAGATCAGCGGTGGTTGCTGGGCATGGTTATGGAAGGGTGGCCAGGCAGGGCATGGGGGGCAGAGAAACTGGCAACTGACAACCTGTCATTGTAAGGCAAGGAGGTAGCTAGAAGAAGAATGGCTCAAGAGCAACTGTTCTGAGTTCCCACGATGTAATTCCTTGTCCAGTCACATTTACTTACAAACCTCAAATTTAAAAATAAAATTGTTAAGAATTTCAAGATAGCAGAGCAATAACTTCCAAGCGTGGGGCCTCTCTGAGCAGGGTTCTCTTTGGGACAGCACTGGTTCCGTGCTCATGAAGCCAGCTCTGTGTGCAGGAAGGAGAGAGAATCATGACTCAGCCTCTGCAGGCAGCTGAAGAAGCCTCTCTGTTACTTGCTGAGTGACAGGACCGAAGTTACGAGTCACACATGGATAAAATTGGTCCACATGATAGGAACATAAATAAATCTAAACCTTGAGGGACAGGAAATAAAACCTCCCTTTATTTCCTTGGTGCAATTATATGACTTGAATTTGTCCTCCATCAATTGCTCTATAGGTCATCCTTGTCTCTACCTCTGAGGCTCCAAGGTTTATAGAGGTGATCCCCTAGGGTCCCTGGCCATTACTCTCCAAGTGGTCTCTTCCATCATGCTGGTGAATCCAAAGTCTAACAGTTCTTCTCTCAGTCTTGTCTCTTTGTTTTCTTGCAAAAATCTCTTTCAGCTTCTTACATATGAATAACACCATTTCATGATCTCCCCTTATTTTTATATTTCTTTTGTTATTTCACTGAGAATTACAGAAAGAAAGTTGGCAAATAGGGAAATAGGTTGCTTTTTACAATTGGAAGTTTACTTTTGTTTTTTGTCTCTCATTGAACCCTGACAAACAGCCAAAAGGACCAGGTCTCTATCCACCTGTACTTAGCCATTTATTTTCCCTAATTAGTTCATCTTTTGTTAATGAAACTCTTTACAAAACATCTGGAAGGGAGGGGGAAATGATAGACAAAGGTGACAACTGAATTGAAATCTCCCAGTTTGATCTTGACCCTATATGTGTAATCCATTTCCATAACAAGCTGGACTAGATCCCATAATAAGCCTATGATTCCTTGTGTGTCTTGCAGTGCTGGCCTGAGTCATGATAAATTAGTGCTGACTGAGCTTCTTGACTAATGTTGATACACATTTCCCTCCATTATCATCCTCTTTGATAATTTTAAAGGAAATTTAGAGAAGGCATTAGTATATTCTTCTGGAAGTCCAGTCAAGCAATTTATCCATCCATCCATTTATTCTTACCAAGGCTTGATTTGTGATGCAAGATGTGGTGTATCTTGGAGAATGCTCTGTGTGTACAGTACTTGAGAAAAAGTGTATTCTGTTGCTTTCCAATGGAGTGTCCTATAAATATCAATTAAGTCTATCTAGTCTAATGTGTCATTTAAGGCTTGTGTTTCCTGAATTTTTTTTTTTTTTTTTTTTTTTTTGCGGTACGCGGGCCTCTCACTGTTGCGGCCTCTCCTGTTGCAGAGCACAGGCTCTGGACACTCAGGCTCAGTGGCCATGGCTCACGGGCTTAGCCGCTCCGCGGCATGTGGGATCTTCCCGGACCGGGGCACAAACCCGTGTCCCTTGCATTGGCAGGCTAACTCTCAACCACTGCGCCACCAGGGAAGCCTGGTTTCCTCTTTTATGGCTGTTAATATTTGCCTTATGTATTGAAGTGATCATTATGTACTGTCCTTCCTTGTTTTCTGTAAAGTTCACAGACTTTATCTTAAAGTCTATTTTGTCTGATATGAGTATTGCTACTCCAGCTTTCTTTTTATTTCCATTTGCATGGAATATCTTTTTCCATCCCCTCACTTTGTCTGTATGTGTCCTTAGATCTGAAGTGGGTCTCTTGTTGACAGCATATATACAGGTCTTGTTTTTGTATCCATTCAGCCAGTCTGTGTCTTTTGGTTGGAATATTTAATTCATTTATGATTTAAGGTAATTATTGATATGTATGTTCCTATTGCCATTCTCTTAATTGTTTTAGGTTTGTTTTTTAGGTCCTTTTTCTTCCCTTCCTTTTTTGTTCTCTTTTCTTGTGTTTCCTGCCTAGAGAAGTTCCTTTAGCATTTGTTGTAAAGCTGGTTTGGTTGTGCTGAATTCTCTTAGCTTTTGCTTGTCTGTAAAGCTTTTGATTTCTCCATGAAATCTAAATGAGAGCCTTGCTGGGTAGAGTATTCTTGGTTGTAGGTTTTACCCTTTCATCACTTTAAATATAGCTTGCCACTCCCTTCTGGCCTGCAGAGTTTCTGTAGAAAAATCAGCTGATAACCTTGTGGGGATTCCCTTGTATGTTATTTTTCTGCTTTTCCCTTGCTGCTTTTAACATTTTTTCTTTATATTTAATTGTTGTTCGTTTGATATGAGTCTAAGTATGTTCCTCCTTGGGTTTATCCTGTATGGGACTCTCTGTGCTTCCTGGTCTTGGGTGATTATATCCTTTCCCATGTTAGGGAAGTTTTCAACTATAATCTCTTCAAATATTTTCTCGGGCCCTTTCTCTTTTTCTTCATTATCTGGGACCCCTAGAGTTTGAATGCTGGTATGTATAATTTTATCCCAGAGGTCTCTGAGACTGTCCTCATTTCTTTTTATTCTTTTTTCTTTATTCTGCTCCACAGCAGAGATTTCCACCATTCTGTCTTCCAGGCCACTTACCCGTTCTTCTGCCTCAGATATTCTATTGATGCCTTCTAGTGTATTTTTCATTTCAGTTATTGTATTGTTCATCTCTGTCTGTTTGTTCTTTAGATCTTCTAGGTCTTTGTTAAACATTTCTTGTGAAGAGGATCTACACATGCAGCCTGTGGAACAAAAATCACATTCACAGAAAGATAGACAAGATGAAAACGCAGAGGGCTATGTACCAGATGAAGGAACAAGATAAAACCCCAGAAAATCAACTAAATGAAGTGGAGATAGGCAACCTTCCAGAAAAATAATTCAGAATAATGATAGTGAAGATGATCCAGGACCTCGGAAAAAGAATGGAGGCAAAGATTGAGAAGATGTAAGAAATGATTAAGAAAGACCTAGAAGAGGAGGAGCTTCAAGATGGCGGAAGAGTAGGATGCAGAGATCACCTTCCTCCCCACACAAACATCAAAAATACATCTATGTGTGGAACAACTCCTACAGAACACCTACTGAACGCTGGCAGAAGACCTCAGACCTCCCAAAAGGCAAGAAACTCCCCCACGTACCTGGGTAGGGCAAAAGAAAAAAGAAAAAACAGAGACAAAAGAATAGGGACGGGACCTGCACAAGTGGGAGGGAGCTGTGAAGGAGGAAAGGTTTCCACATACTAGGAAGCTCCTTTGTGGGCAGAGACTGTGGGTGGTGGGTGGCGCACGGGGGAAGCTTTGGAGCCATGGAGGAGAGCACAGCCACCGGGGTGCGGAGGGCAAAGCGGAGAGATTCCCGCACAGAGGATCGGTGTCGACCAGCACTCACCAGCCCAAGAGGCTTGTCTGCTCACCCGCCGGGACGGGCGGGGCTGGGAGCTGAGGCTTGAGCTTCGGAGGTCAGATCCCAGTGAGAGGACTGGGGTTGGCGACGTGAACACAGCCTGCAGGGGGCTAGTGTGCCACGGCAGCCAGGAGGGAGTCCAGAAAAAAGTCTGGAGCTGCTGAAGAGACAAGAGACTTTTTCTTCCCTCTTTGTTTCCTGGTGTGCAAGGAGAGGGGATTAAAAGCGCTGCTTAAAGGAGCTCCAGAGACGAGAGCAAGTGCAGCTGTCAGAGCAGACCCCAGAGACAGGCATGAGATGCTAATGCTGCTGCAGCAGCCACCAAAAAGCCTGTGTGGGAGCACAGGTCACTATCCACACCTCTGCTCCTGTGAGCCTGTGCAGCCTGCCACTGCCAGGTTCCTGTGATCCAGGGACAACTTCCCCGGGAGAACGCACAGCCGGCCTCAGGCTGGTGCAATGGCATAGTAGCCTCTGCCGCCGCAGGCTCGCCCCGCATTCGTACCCCTCCCTCCCCACGGGCCTGAGTGAGCCAGAGCCCCTGAATCAGCTGCTCCTTTAACCCCGTCCTGTCTGAGCGGAAAAACAGATGCCCTCAGGCGACCTACATGCAGAGGCGGGGCCAAATCCAAAGCTGAAATCCAGGAGCTGTGAGAACAAAGAAAAGAAAGGGAAATTTCTCCCAGCAGCCTCAGGAGGAGTGGATTAAATCTCCACAATCAACCTGATGTACCCTGCATCTGTGGATTACGTGAATAGACAACAAATCATCCCAAATTGAGGAGGTGGACTTTGGGAGCAAATATATATATATATATGTATATATTTTCCTTTTTTTCTTTTTGTGAGTGTGTATGTGCATGCCTACGTGTGTGATTTTGTCTGTATATCTTTGCTTTTACCATTTGTCATCCTAGGGTTCTGTCTGTCGATTTTATTTTTTTATTACTTAAAAACATTTTTTTCTTAATTTTTTTATTTTTTATATTAATAACTTTATTTTATTTTACTTTATTTTATTTTATTTTATCTTCTTCTTCCTTTCTTTCTCTCTTTTATTCTAAGCCGTATGGAAGACAGGCTCTTGGTGCTCCAGGCAGGCGTTAGGGCTGTTCCACTGAGATGGGAGAGCCAAGATCAGGACACTGGTCCACAAGAGACCTCCCAGGTCCACGTAATATCAAACGGCTGAAGTGTCCCAGAGATCTCCATCTCAATGCTAAGACCCAGCTCCACTCAACCACCAGCAAGCTACAGTGCAGGACACCCTATTCTAAACAACTAGCAAGACAGGAACACAAACCCACCCATTAACACAGAGGCTGCCTAAAATCATAATAATGCCACAGACACCCCAAAACACACCACCAGACGTGGAACTGCACACCAGAAAGACAAGATCCAGACTCATCCACCAGAACACAGGCCAGTCCCCTCCAACAGGAAACTTACACTACCCACTGAACCAACCTTAGCCACTGGGGAGAGACATCAAAAACAACGGAAACTATGAATATGCAGCCTGAAAAAAGGAGACCCAAAACACAGTAAGTTAAGCAAAATAAGACAGAGAAATACACAGCAGATGAAGGAGCAAGGCAAAAACCCACCAGACCTAAAAAATGAAGAGGAAATAGGCTGTCTACCTGAAAAAGAATTCAGAACAATGATAGTAAAGAAGATCCAAAATCATGGAAATAGAATGGAGAAAATGCAAGAAATGTTTAACAAGGACCTAGAAGAATTAAACAGCAAACAAACAGGGATGAACAACACAATAAGTGAAATTAAAAATTCTCTAGAAGGGATCAATAGCAGAATAACAGAAGCAGAAGAACGGATAAGTGACCAGGAAGATAAAATAGTGGAAATAACTACTGCAGAGCAGAATAAAGAAAAAAGAATGAAAAGAATGGAAGACAGTCTCAGAGACCTCTGGGACAACATTAAACTCACCAACATTCGAACTATAAGGGTCCCAGAAAAAGAAGAGAAAAAGAAAGGGACTGAGAAATTATTTGAAGAGATTATAGTTGAAAACGTCCCTAATATGGGAAAGGAAATAGTTAATCAAGTCCAGGAAGCACATACACTCCCATATAGGATAAATCCAAGTAGAAACATTACAAGACACACATTAATCAAACTATCAAAAATTAAATACAAAGAACAAATATTAAAAGCAGCAAGGTAAAAACAACAAATAACACATAAGGGAATGCCCATAAGGTTAACAGCTGACCTTCAGCAGAAACTCTGCAAGCCAGAAGGGAGTGGCAGGACATATTTAAAGTGATGAAGTAGAAAAAACTGCAACCAAGCTTACTCTACCCAGCAAGGATCTCATTCAGATTTGACAGAGAAATTAAAAACTTTACGGACAAACAAAAACTAAGAGAATTCAGCGCCACCAATCAGGATTTACAACAAATGCTAAAGGAACTTCTCTAGGAAGAAAACACAAGAGAAGGAAAAGACCTACAATAATAAATCCAAAACAATTAAGAAAATGGTAATAGGAACATACATATCGATAATTACCTTAAACGTGAATGGATTAAATGCTCCAACCAAAAGACATAGACTGGTTGAATGGATACAAAAACAAGACCCTTATATATGCTGTTTACAAGAGACCCACTGCAGACCTAGGGACACATACAGACTGAAAGTGAGGGGATGGAAAAAGCTATTCCATGCAAATGGAAATCAAAAGAAAGCTGGAATAGCAATTCTCTTATCAGAGAAAACAGACTTTACAACAAAGACTATTACAAGGGACAAAGAAGAACACTACACAATGATCAAGGGATCATTCCAAGAAGAAGATATAACAATTGTAAATATTTAGGCATCCAACATAGGAGCACCTCAATATATAAGCCAAATACTAACAGCCATAGAAGGGGAAATGGACACTAATAAAATAATAGCAGGGGACTTTAACATCCCACTTTCACCAATGGACACATCATCTAAATTGAAAATAAATAAGGAAACACAAGCTTTAAATGATACACTAAACAAGATGGACTTAATTGATATTTATAGGATATTCCTTCCAGAAACAACAGAATACACATTCTTCTCAAGTGCTCTTGGAACATTCTCCAGGATAGATAATATCTTGGATCACAAATCAAGCCTTGGTAAATTTAAGAAAATTGAAATCATATCAAATATCTTTATCGGCCACAATGCTATGAGACTAGATATCAAATACAGGAATAAATCTGTAAGAAATACAAACATATGGAGGTTAAACAACACACTACTTAATAACCAAGAGATCACTGAAGAAATCAAAGGGGAAATAAAAATTACCTAGAAATAAATGACAATGAAAACACGATGACCCAAAACCTATGAGATGCAGCAAAAGCAGTTCTAAGAGGGAAGTTTATAGCAATAAAATCCTACTTAAGAAACAACTCAAATAAACAACTTAACCTTACACCTAAAACAATTAGAGAAATAAGAACAAAAAAAACCCAAAGTTAGCAGAAGGAAAGAAATCATAAAGATCAGATCAGAAATAAATGAAAAAGATAGCAAAGATCAATAAAACTAAAAGCAGGTTCTTTGAGAAGATAACTTCAGAAATTACTAAAAAGAAATATTAGAGATCAAAAGCAGTAAAAGAAATAATGGGTTTGATATTTTATCAGTAGACCAGACACAGCTGAGCAAAGAATCACTTAACTTAGGATTTATCAATAGAAACTCTAAGAATGAGGAAAAAAAAGAGAGAGAGAGAGAGAGAGAGAGAGAGAACAAAGACTGTATAAAACAGAACAAAATATCCAAGGGCTGTGGGGAACTACAAGAGGTACAATATGTATATAATGGGTGTACCAAAAGGAGAAGAAAAAGAAAATAACAACAACAAAAAATTGAAACAATGAGAATTCCTTAAATTAATGTCAGACCCCAAACCACAGATTCAGGAAACAGAGAAAATGAAGCAGGATTAATTCCAAAAATACTACAACTATCTAAGCATGTCATTGCCAAATTACAGAAAATAAAAGATAAAAAAGAATAAAATACCTAAGAATAAACTTAATGAAGGGCATCAAATATCTGTGCAATGAAAACTATGACATTAAGAAATTGAAGAAGATATGGATAAATGGAAAGGTATCTTGTGTTCCTGGATTGGAAGACTTATTATTACTAAAGTGTCCACTCTACTCAAAACAATGTACAGATTCAGTGCAATTCCTATCTAAATTCCAATAATACTTTTCATAGAAACAGAAAAAAAAAATCTTAAAATTTGTATGAAACCACCCCAAAAAGACCCCAAATAGCCAAATTAATCTTGAGAAAGAAGAACAAAGCTGGAGACATCAAACTTCCTGATTTCAAACTATATTACAAAGCTATAATAATTAAAACAGTGTGGTATTGCCATAAAAACAGACACATAATTCAATGGAACAGAATAAAGAGACCAGAAATAAATCCATGCAGACATAGTCAATTAATTTATGACAAAGAAGCCAAGAACACTCAAGAATACTCAAAGGAGTCAAGAAAAGACAAGACTCTTCAGTAAATGGTGTTGGAAAAAATGATGTTGGGAAAATTTTGCCACATGGAAAATAATTAATCTGGACCCATATTTTACACATACACAAAAACCTACTCAAAATGGATTAAAACTTAAATTTAAGACCTGAAACCATAAAACCACTAGAAGAAAACACAGGGGTAAGCTGTTTGACATTGGTCTTGGCAATGATTTTTTGGATTTGACACTGCAAACAAAGGCAACAAAAGATAAAATAAGCAAGTAAGACTATGTCAACAAAGTGAAAAGGCAACCTATGAAATGGGAGGAAATATGTGTAAATCATATATCTGATAAGGGGTTGATATGCATAATAAATAAAGAACTCATGTAACTCAATAGGATAAAAAAAACAAATAATCTGATTAAAAAATGAGCAGAGAAAAGCATAGACATTTTTTCCAAAGAAGGCAAATAAATAGCCAACAGGCACATGAAAAGGTGCTCAACATCCCTAATCATCAGAGAAATACAAATCAAGCCCACAATGAGATAACACCTCTTACCTCTTAGAATAGCTATTATCGAAAGGATGAGATAAGAAATGTTGATGAGGATGTGGAGAAAAGGGAACCCTTGTGCTCTCTTGATAGGAATGTAAATTGGTGCAGCCACTATGGAAAACAATAGGAAGGTTCCTCAAGATATTAAAAATAGAACTACCATATGACCCTACAATTCATGTTCATTGCAATCCCCTGCTCATTACAGCATTATTTACAACAGCCAAGATAGAAACAACCTAAGTATCCATTGATGGGTAAAGAAAATGTGCTATGCATGTATACAATGGAATATTACTCGACATAAAAAAAGAAATAAATCTTGCCATTTGCAACAATATGGTTGGAGCTCAAGGGCATTACGCTACATGAAATAAGTCAGACAGAGAAAGACAGATACCATATGACCTCACTTATATGTGGAATCTTAAAAAAAAAAAGTTCATAAATACAAATTGGTGGTTGCCAGAGGCAGGGGTAGGGGGTGGGCAGAATGGGTGAAGGGGATCAAAAAGTACAAATTTCAGTTATAAAATAAATGTCATGGAGATGTAATGTACAGCATGATGACTATAGTTGATAATAATGTATTGCATATTTAAAAGTTACTAAAAGAGTAGATCTTAAAAGTTCTTATCACAAGAAAAAATATTTTTGTAACTTTATGGTGACATGTTAACTAAACTTACGGTAATCAGTTGACAACATACACAAATATGGAATCAATATGTTGCATACCTGAAACTAATACAATGTTATATGTTGATTATACCTCAATAAAAAATAATAGTAAGGAACTGTATCAAGTGCTCTCAAAGCTCTTTTATCTAAATTGCAAGTTTCTTGGGGCAGATGTGTTACCAAGTTTAAGCCCTTACTTCTTGCTGCACGACAGTCCAATAACTGAGATAAAAGTTGTTGGGGCAAGGAATAACAAGTTATTCTGAAAGGCAGTAAACCAAGAAGATGATGGGCCTGTACCCCAAAGAACCATCTTGACTGAGTTAGAATTCAGGTTCCTTTTATACTAAAAGTGGAGGGAATAAAGCCGAACATTTCCTGGTTCCCATCAGCCTCCGGAGGAGATGTTAATTTCTTCCTCTCTTCAGTCGTTCACAGGTGAGTCTGGTCAGTATGTTCCCTGTGGGCTAAACAAAGGTATTTTAGCTTAATGCTCTTTACCTGGGAGACAGGATTCCCAGAGATGGGCCATTATGTATAATTTAAGCTTATATGTGACATCCCTTTAGTGATTACCTTGTAATAGAATACAAAATCTCTTCCCCATTACAGATGTTGTGTCTGTTTTGGTCATCCATTGTATACCCCAGCCCCAGTAATGTGTTTGGCACAACAACCAGTAACTATTATTGGTAGTATGTTTCTTCTTGTTCTGAAAAATCTTGGGGTAAAAGAGGCCAACCTTAGCTAGGGAAATTGTGTTATATACTATATAGAAATAATTTTGAATTATCAACTGTTTTTTTGTGCTTTTGTTTTTTGTTATGATTTTTGATTTATTGACGTTTTCAATAGGGAGCTAACATAATGGAGTTTTTTACTCTACACTTTTTATAACTGAGTGGGCACTCAAACAAGGACACCTTCAGGAAGTTCCAGGAAGAGATCTGAGATCTTGCAGAAAGCAAGGCTGGCATTTTCAGAGAATTGTCATTATAATTCTCTTGGCCACTGAGTGAGACTATCCTTAGCAGAGTGGAAAGTTGCCTCCATTAAGTGATTTAAACAAGTAAGATTGCCAATCCTGTAATAGGGTTATTATGAGCATCAGACAGGTAATAAAGTCCTTAAAATAGGACCTAGTACGTAATCGCCCTTGATAGTGTTAGGTATTATTATTGTAAGCTATTAGAGCTTAGGATGAATTCATTTAACACCAATGCCCTGACAGAATGGGTTCAAGCCAGTTTGGATGGAGGAGGAAAGCTATGGCATGGAGTATGATCTGAGCTGATGAGGGCTCCCTGGAAGAGACTTCTGTAATTGGGGCGAGCAGAAAAACATACCTACTATTTGCCTGAGATGAAGATGGAGCCAAGGAGTGATAGACAGACACTGAAACACAGCCTGAATTACTTTACAACTTTGCCCAGTGTCATCTCTGTTCACTTCCTGAGACTGGGGAAACTTCAAGGCCTGCCTGACCTGCCCTGGGGACATGGCCTCCTTCTTCCCTGTCTGTTAGCAGGAGAGGTGGAAAGGGGAGCACTTCAAAAAGCCAGGCTTGGTGCCCAGAGCGGGAGATCTGAGAGCTGCCTCCACCCACTGTTGTGATCCTCTAGTCAGGCTGCCAGAGATCAAAAGCATCTCCAGCTGTGCATCTCTCCACACACACATACCAAAAAGCTAATCGCATTAACCACTATCATAACCCTGTGTGCCCAGAAGGAGTAAACCACCTCCTAGGACCAGCAGCTTCAGGATCTAGATATGCTCCTATAACCCATATGGAGATCACCCCTCTCATGGCTCCATTACCATGCTGCTGTAATAAGAAAAAGTCTAATAGCCAAAATAACTGAAAGAGTAATTATACTAGAAGAATAACATAAGTTATTCTTCTAGTATTATACTTGAAGAATAACTTAATGAGAATATTATTTTCATCACTCACAGATGATTAACATCTTATTTTCAAAAGTACAGATTCCTAGGCTACACCTTCAGAAATTCTGACTCTATAGGTATGTGGAGGGGGCCTGAGGGTCTGCATTTTACCAGTTATCCTAGGTGACACTGCTACAGGTAGGCTGAGGAAGCACCATTGGAAAACCTTTGGGTTGAGAGAAAAGAACAAATGAGACACAGGAAGATGAAATGGTAGAATATAGGCAGGAAATGACATAGTAGAATTTTACTAGGAGGTAAGATTCTGCAGGCCTCTGGGCAATCTCTTCTCGGCTGGTCACTGGGAGAATTGCTAATGCCTAAGGCTAAGGCCTCTATAGCTGGTGAATGTGGTGGTGTTTCCTTCAGTTTGGTTAGGCTCAGCAGTCTTTCTTTGCCAACTTTGGGGTCCACTTCTCCCTGGCACTGTAAATGCCACCTCTCAGCCATAACCTCCATTTAGTCCCTAACTTAGACTGTCAAAATTTTATAGGCCTTGCTGTGGGATCACTGAATACTTCTCAGGTGCTAAGGTTCTCAACTGGTCTCCCCCTGGGAGTACCCAGGAAGCTATGGGTCCTTTGTACCACATGAGGACTGAAGGAATCTCAGAAGCATTGTCTATTTGTCCTGAGCAGTCCAACAGGAATTTCTAACACACTACATGGCTGGAGCCATAGTCAAGATACAGTCCCTCTGAGGTGGCTTAAAATGTTCCAATTCTTCACAAAAGGAAGTGAAGGAAAAGCCCTAACACAATGGAGTTCAACCTTTTCTGGCTATGTTGGACATCCATTTCTGACCTGGGTAAAGGTATTCCAATTGCCTGGCAAGAATCATTGGTTAAAGGAGTTGTCCCATGAGGGCCTTGGGATGTTTAGCTGTATATCTATAGGGGCACCAGCAAAGAGGAGTTCAATTGCTCTCTTTCTCTCTCTTTTATGGGTGTTGTTAACTTGGAACTTATTTCCATAATATGAAAATAGTCTCGTTTCAATAGGAAAAAAATGAGGCAAACATGGCAAATTAGGTCAAGATTAGGGATAAGGGAAGGTGATAGACTGAAGAGACTGCTGAGGCATAGACTTCTCACATTGTTTATTCATGCTCCTCAATAACTTTGTCTTGTCTCTTACTCTTCAAGGTAGTTTCTGGTTATTATTATATGATTGATGTCTATATATACATACATGATGTATTAAACATATATATATTATTAAGGAGACAAGCTAAATTCCTATTGCTGTCCTTGTAGTTGGTTCCAAGGTCATAATTGACATTTATTTTATTTGCTCTTCTACAGCCCATTCTAGAATTCCCTTACAGTCCTTATTCTCAAACAGTACTTCAGTGAGTGTCTATTGCTTGTCCTGGATAACCCAAATTCGTTGAGATAACCCTGAAAGCTCCAAGTCCTCTGTTAGTCTGTGATTTTTGCAATTGCCCATTTACAGTTATCATTAAACAAGGAAATATCAAAAGGTATCCCAATAAATTCTACATGTTTCAGACATGCTCCTCCCTGCCCCATTATTGCCTAATTTCAATTTATTCTCATTGAGGGGAGAGGGACATGATGATGCTTGGGCCATTTGATATTAATGAAATTGTGTCCCATTGGCCCAGCCTTTTAATTGAACTGTATTTATTACCTTGTATCATATACATCCTCTGATATAAATGTCAGCTTAGATCCTATACCCAACAGCTCTTGAAAGATCTGAATATTCCCTTTTTTCCAGCAAACTGTTACCTGGCTGAATGGTTGGGAGTCATTTTGGGAAAGTATTAGATGAATTGCTATTGTCTTACTTCTGTGCCATTATAGGGTTGTTTCTTAAGGAGACTCAGAGAGCCCTTCAATTGATAGGCTCTGAGTAAGAACTGACTGATTTCTGGAAACTAGGTGAGGAATTGTGATTTGTCCAGTAAGACAGCCAACATTCACCTTCTACTCACCAGCTATTGATCTTGTTTTGGTTAAATGGGTCAACCAAGATTCTTTCTGGCTGCCTGTCTATCTCATTGAGAGGAACACCAAGGCCTGGGCACTATTACCACATATCCCTGTGGATTAGAGACTCCAGTCTGCCATTTTGACCTTGCTCTCTGTGATGGCAATTATACACCTTTTGCCTGGATGGTATATAGCTGCTTGGCTTATCTCAATCTGGAACTCTATCATATGCATTTAAAGTAGGTAAGCCAGTTTATAGCAGAATTTCCTACCATCCACCTGGGCTTACAGAGAACTGCCACCAATGAACTTCTCAATACTGCAGGCACCCTCTTTCACTAATGTATTCCTTAGTGCTTTTGAGAAGGGAATCTCCTCCAGACTGCCTGGGGAACACAGTCAGCTTTTTCTCTGATCTTACATAATAAATGCAGTCTAGCTTTTTCATCTTTCTGAGCCTTTTGACCCCTTTCTCTATACTTTGTAAAGGAAGTTTTAGCATCTCCATCTCATTTACTGTAGGCCATCATTTTTCCCCAAGCTCCAAGGAGCCATCTCCAAAACATGTTAGGATTGTCTTCAGTAGCCTTCCAGGATATAGGAGGACGTCCCCACATCATTAAAATCTTTTATTAAGCTTTATATCCTGGCCTCATCATCAGTCTAGCATCTTCAACATTCATCTCCAGGTATTTTCTCTAAGTTCTGCTGCATTTCTTTAATGAGTGATAGAGTATTTCCCAATCAGGCCAAGCTAAAATTTGACCCTACTTATTGGCCTATAAATATAAGAAAGTTTATCTTTAGGAAGGCAAGCATTATTTTTTAAGACATCTAATTCAATGAGGTATTTTCATGGTCTCCAAGCAAGGAAGGCTGCTATGCTCCATCAAGGGGGAATGGAATACTTCTATTGCCAAAGAATCTGGGAGTCCAAAGTTCTTAAGCACATTTATTCAGATATCCTCATTCCAGACCTCAGATCTGACCCCTTTCCATCAGGGCCTTTACTTTAGCATAGAAGACTTTGATGAGACTATGATTTCATCTTCTTTGTAAACCAGCTACTCTCAAAATCAGATATTAGGGTTGATTTTTTAGCATAGTCTGTCCTTGGTTTACAGGAGATGAAGATCTCTTTAAATGTTGTCATGAAACTCTATTGCTTTCATGCAGTGCCCTGAGTTGTCTGATCTGCACCTGTAGTTTCTTCCTTTGGGGCACTAATGACACAATATCAATCAAGGAGCTTGTCTTCATACCTCCCAAATGGAGATACTAGGTAAATCAAGGTATTCTATACCAACCAATTAATCACTGATAAGATTTTTAGTAATTTGATGTGATACCATGCCAATGGTTATTATTACCCCACTACCAGAAATGTGATCATTGCTGCCAATTGTCCTAAAAAGTGATTCATTTTCAATATTCCATTTTGAGAATCTCTTCCTGGAACCACATTTGGGACCAATTTTCTTAGTTTGGATACTTCCAGAAGTGAATTCTGAGGGAAACATTTGAGTCAGGTATTTTACTTAAGATTTCAGGAAATACTAGTGTTGACTTAAAAAAGGTGCACAATGTGAGAGTTGTGAGTTAAATTTTATTTGGGGCAAAATGAGGACTATAGCCTGGGAGATAGCATTTCAGATAGTTCTGAGAAACTGCTCCAAAGAGGTAGGGGAGAAGGTCAGTATATATTTGATTTTGGTGAAGGGGGAGTACATGAAATCAAGCACATATTTTTTGCAAAAGGTCTTGTGAGGGTTACTACTAGTAATGAGGAGCAGACGTCACCATGAAGGAAGGTAGTGCTTTTCTAGATATGAGGAGATGCAATAATTGGGCTCATAAAATCAGATCCTGAAAACATCTAGCTATCTGAAGACTTGTTCTGCCAGTTTTTCCAAGAGCACAGAGAGCCTCATTTCTGCTCTCAACCCTGAACTCCTTTCAGGGGGCATTAAAAGTCAGCAGCTGCAGTGGCACCTGATTTAATCTTTCTAGAGGTAGATGGCAACTGCCAGTGGCAAGTGCCAATTTGTAGTTGACACTAGTAGGAGAGTGAGGAAGTGAGGTGGGGAAGCAAAGGAAATCAAGAAGGATTTGTTATCAGACATATTGAAGCTTGAGCCCAATGGGACCAAGGTAGGAATACATCTCAGAATTATCTCCACTGAGGAAGGAGTTCGAGTGTTTAGTCTCCAAATCCAGGAAGTCCTTGCTAATGACTAAGAGGTGTTACTTTCCAAACACTTCAGCCCTGTTATGGAGGTGGTCAAAGCAGGCCCTAGAAGCCAGAGAAGCAAATCAGTGGGGACTCTGTCAGTTGGAAGTCAGGCTGACATGCACCAAAGTGGTGAGGGTGAGATGGTACAGGCAGGGCACCAAGAACAACTACTACAGGTGTAGTTGAACTTTCATGTTTGGTAGCCCTAAGTGACTTTCAAATGATTAAAAAACATGAAACCTAGGCCCCCTCAAACCAAATTTCTTTGCCGAGTTTATGATTAACCTCTCTATCCAAAACTTCATTCCCTTTCTTATCCCATACCTGTTCTCCTCAAGATTGAGAAACATCAAAGAAAGGAGGGATTGAAATCGAGCAGGGCCCCATAAGGTCCTCCTAGGTAAAAAAGCCTTTCTGTGTTCCCCATTTCTTGTTTGTAGGAAAAAGGCTTCAGCCTCCTAGACCTTCCCTGAGTTTCAAAGGACAAGTTCAAACAGTTACTAATTAGGGAATGGAGAGAATGCATAAACAAAGGAGGAGCAGTCAAGAAACAATATATATAAGACCCTATAAAGCAGGGTTCCAGTTCTTCCTCATGAGATATAAATAACAATCTGATGCATATATTTGAATCGTTCTATAGGAACTAAGGCATCCACTCAGGTGGAGGATGGTAACTACATGCTGAGACCACAGATTGGTCAGAACCAGAAGGTTGATGATTGAGATTCCTGGGACATTATCCTGTTACCTCACCACCAACCAATCAGAAGAAAGTCACACACCCTGCAGCACTCACCTCATATGCTGACTTTAAAAATTCTTCACTGAAAACCATTGGGGAGTTTGGGTCTTTTGAACATGAGCTGCCCATTCTCCTTGCTGGACTCTTTTGATAAACATTTCTCTGCTCCAAAGTCTGACGTTTTGATTTGTGTGGCCTCACTGTGCATGGGCACATGAACTTCAGTTTGAGAACAAATACCCAAAGCAAAATAAAATAAAAATTTATCTCATTAACTGCACTTCCACCTCTTCTACTTTTAATCCTGGTTTTTGTTGTTGTTAGGAGACTGCTAAAATTCAGACTGGCTATCTTAAATTTCTTCCTGACTTACAATTCTAGGAATCTTACAAAAAACAAAAATTGAATTCATCATGACTTCTGAAATCATTTTCCCTCATTAGCTCTATGTGGTCACAATTCGAACATTTAAAATTCTGTAATGATATATGTTCAACCAAACCCTTAGCTTTGGAATAAGATCTGTCTGCTTCAAGTCCCTTTCACTTTTTTCTTTTTATTATTTTCTCAACCAGGGATCGAACCTGTGCCCCCTGAAGTGGAAGCACAGAGTCCTAACTGCTGGGCTTCCATGGAATTCCCCCCCCCCACCTTTGACTTTTGTGTTCATGCCACTCTTCTCCATAAGAGTATCAGCATTTAGTAGAAGATAGAGAAACAATTCCTGGGATTAGGCTTGTCTTAACCTTAACAAGGCATTTATCACAGTGTTCTCATTTTCAAGATGAATCTAAGGTCCTCTAGAGGTGCAGCATTCTTTGACTCAATGATTTCTGGACAGCAATAGGCAGAGCATTTCCATCCCTTCAACAGTCCTCACAGCCTGTCTTTGCACCATATGGACCTGCTTTCTAGTTCCCTCCCTGAGGGTCTCATTCCAGCTCAGCTCTAGGGGTGAAAATATGTTATGCTTCACTAATCACTGGAGCCGCCTGACTCAGATTTGTGAAATATTCTGGCGTTCCTCCATATATTATGTGCTATCTGTTGTTAATATTTGTGGTGACTGGTCAATATGCTTCCAACTGGCAATTTGGGGCAGAGATTTATGTAGTCATGATTAAAATTAGGATTATGATCCTTCCTTATAACAATTCCCCAAAGTTCAATAATGTTATGCCTGGAGCATTTTAATATGGATGGGAAGCCAAGTCTTCCCTATCCTATTATTGTAGATTCTTTAAAAAGCTAATGAAAAATGTGGTGTGAGAACTGTGTAGGAGCAGAGCAGATGGGCCAGAGGACCAGAGACAGAGCTGCTGCATTGTACGCAAAAGAGGATATTTTACAAGGTGAGGCAGTATATGATGTAAAGCTATTTAGAATTCCTTTTCATATCTTAACAGTATTGAACTTGAATTCATAAAATAGCTTAAAGCAGGTTCTTTAAAATTACTTTCTCTTTACAACTGTATTACTTTGCAAATGATGATAGAACACAACAGAGTAGTAATTTCAAAACAAAAATAGGTTGCAGTAGAATAGGATGACATCCAGGGTTCCTTCAGTCCTAATAGCTTCTGAAAAAAGTCACTATTCTAACCCCTGAAGAGATAATAATGGCAGAGTTTGTTTTATGGCTTTAAGGAACTGAGTGCTGAATAATGGATGAATTCCATTCAATATGTTGATTTCACCTCAATTATCACACTATCATCTAAATTTCAGTTTTTCTTTTTTAATGCACCACTTTAATATCTGATTATCCTTTGTATTCAGGAGGAGTTATAAGAATATATCATTATTTTCTCAATAATTTCTTTACATTAACTTTTTTTTTCATTTAGCCTTATTCTAAACAATAATACCCATAAAACCACAGGCTTATTGAGTTATTTATATTCCCATTAAAGGAAGTACATATTTTAAAAATACTTTGCTTGTACTATTTAAATAATCATCTGTACCACCAATGGTATGAAAGACAGGGAGAATTTAGGTTTTTTTACTCTGCCCTTAGACCTTTAGACACAACTGGCCCTCACTCTCTCACATCACACCCCATAAGTCCTTAAAGCCAACTCTGTACAATGCTGCCTATTCCAAGTTGTACCTATGTTTCCCTCCTCTATTCCAGATATGTTATTTTGGTCCTGAGTTATATTTTCTCTGCATTAAGTATTGCTCCATCCACTTATTTGTCTTAGCATTTGCCTGGAAAATCTTTAATCATAATCCTAATCATAACAATTATTATTATTTTGAGTCTTCCTGATATTAGGTGTGGTCTTCTTAAATAGTAACTGTTGAATTTTGTTTTTATCCAGTCTGATAATCATAGTGTTCCAATTTTGCAAAATGTAGATTACATATTTATTGTAATAATTTGTTTATTTATCTTGTCTCTTTTTCATGTATTCTGTTTTTTATATAGCCTCACACTTTCATTGTTTAAATTTTTCCATATAGCTTATAGACTGCTTTATGACTGGAATGTCTACTATTGTATTCCCAGCACTTAGAACAGTGGTATGGACATGAGGGTTAACACATAAATATTTGTTGAGTGAATGAATAATGACATTTTTTTTTCTATGGCTTATGTTATTTTAAGTTGAATTTATCTGCTGATTTTGGGGGGGCTTCACATTCTACTAGAGCAGTGGTTCTCAAATCTCAGGATGTATCTGAATCAGCTGGAGGGACTGTTAAGTGACAGATTGCTGGGTCCCACTCTCAGGGTTTCTGATTCAGTCCATCTGCAGTAGGACCTGAGAAGGTGCATTTTTAGCTAGATCTCAGGTGATGTTGATATTGATGGTCTGGGGCCCACACTTTGAGAACCACTGAATTGAAGGTTGTCTCTAAGTTTTGTAAAACTCTTAGGCTTAGACATTTTTTGTATTTTTCATATTTGAGAGTAATCTAATAACTTGATTTCTGCATATTTAAGGAGAGGACTTTTGTATAATTTAAAGTTCTCTCATCCTTATAAATTTTTATCTTTGAGGTTTAAGATCCACATTATTGATACCATTTAATTTAAAATTAAATTTTCAAACTATTTATTGATCTCTTTCATATTCTCATCGATGTTTTCCAGAATTTCACTGAGAAGACAAAACAATTGTATTCTAAAACCCTTTGCATGGCTATACATTTCCTCTGCATGCTCAGATTATCCTTCCCCATGGAGGGAGCTTTGTACAGACTTCATGTTAGTTTTTCTCAGATATTTCACCTTCAAACAAGGATACCTCCCTCTCAGGCCCAGTGATGCTGAATGGAAGTACTTTTTCTCTTTGATCACCTGAGAGATTTTAAATCCCTTTGGCTAATCCTAAACTAGCATGACAATTATTCGTATCCAGTCTAGTCATGCTCCTGAGCCTGGAAAGCATTAGCCAAAGGCAGGCATATAATTTACCTGTGATCTCCTCCTCTTTTATGTAAGGACGTGCATGCATAGCTGACTAATTTTAAACAATTGTCTTTTGCAAGAGGTAGTACATGAAAAATTAGTCAGTTAAACAGAGCTTCTTCTGTCTCTGCTTTTATCTTGTGTTAACTGCTGTGGACTGAATTGTGTTCCCCACAAAATATATAGATTGAAGCCTGGGCCTTCAATGTGACTGTATTTGGAGATAGGGCCTTTAAGGAGGTAATCAACATTAAATGTGGTCATAAGGGTGGAGCTCAATTCCAATAGAACTGATGTCTTTATAAGAAGAGGGAGAGACACCAGAGCTCTCTCTCACCTTGAGTGCACACAGAGAAAAGGCCATGTGAAGACAGAGAGAAGGCACCATCAGCAAGCCAAGGAGGGAGACCTCACCAGAAACCAGTACTCTGCAAATAATCAAGGAGGCTGGGCTTCTACCTAAGGCCATGAGGGTAATGCTGCCACCTCAGTGAGCCCAGAGGATAGAACATTGAGCCAAATGAGATTATTATCAAGCCTTAAGATGGAAAGGAATTTGCATTGCTAGGTTTTAGCAACATCACCTCTTTCGTCTTTTTGGAATGGGAATATCTATTCTATGCCTGTCCTACCATTGTATTGGGGAAGCACATAATTTGTTTGGCTTCAAAGCTTCACACCTGGAGAAGAGTTTTGCCTAGTGATAAATCATAACTTGACTCTCACTTGTACATGATTTAGATGACTTTGGATTTGGAATTGATGCTGGAATGAGTTAAGACTTTTGGAGCTATTGAGAAGGAGTGAATGTAGTTTGCATGCAAGAAGGACATGAATTTTGCAGGGCCAGAGGGCAAAATTTTATGACTGAGTTGTATCTCCCAAAATTCATAAACTAACGGCTTAATCCCCCTAATATGACTCTATTTGTCAATAGGGTCTTAAATGAGGCAATTAAGGTTAAAAAATGTCAAAAGAGTGGGGTCCTAATTCAGTAGGCTTGGTGTCCTTATAAGAAAATGAGAGACACCAGAAATCTCTCTTCAAGTACATGCAGAGAGAAAAGGCCACGTGAAGACACAATGAGAAGGCATCATCTTCAAGCCCAGGAAAGAGGATTCACCAGAGGCCTGCCAGCACCGTGGTCTTGGACTTCCAGCTTCCAAAAATGTAGGGAAATAAATATCTGTTTTTTAGTCCATTTGGTCTGTGGTATCCTGCTATGGCAGCTGATCAGACTAATACAATAACTTTGCATCTTAATAAGTGATACAAGCTCCATGGGTACTACTCTAGCTATTACTAAGCTTGCCTCCTAATGTGTGATGTATATACCAGGGTCTCCCTTTTACCTCACATCTTACTGTGCAATGAATGTCATTCTGTCACCTTTTTCCTCATTGTTGTGTTGTTTAGAGCTTATTTCCCAGGTGGATGAAAAATAAGAAGCTATTTAGAGCTGGGATCTGACCCTAGTTGATTTGAGTACTGTGACTTTGAGCTTTCCTTCTAGAGCTTAGCTCAATTCTTTTTATTTGGGTATTGAGAAGGTAGGTATATATTAGGAGGAGTTGGGGAAGTGAAGCTGGCTGATATTCACCCCTCCTCTCCACAGGAAAATGTGGGGCAGAGTAAATTAGACACGTGTAAAGTACCACCATCATCATTTGAATGGCCTCCCTCTCTCTGAGACTTGGCTTAAGGTTCCATCTTGAGTAGGCACTAAAGCTCTAAGTTGTGACCACAGTATGGATTGAGGTTGGAGTTCAGCCTGTTAATTGGGTTTAGGGTCAGTTTCTGGTTAGTATTACTTACCAATGTAATCCATGATGGAACTGAACCCATCATCTTTGACTCTAGTCACTCAGGGCACCAGAACTTTCTTTAGATTAGACTCTGGAATGTGAGACCCTGGAGACAAACTTTCTGGGCTTATACAGAGGCAGAGTACAATGTTCAGTGAAAAACAAAAACAACAACAACCAAAAAACAGTTGCAAAAGTCCTTCATAATCCTGTGACTGTGGGATCATCTTAGATCACTTTAAAAAAATCTCATCATAGTTCTAGCCCTTATTTCTATTTAGCAACTTTTCTCAGCTCAATTGGTCCAAGTGACTAGAAAAGAAAAAATGAGTAACCAAGGCAGAAAGAAAACCCAGGTTCCCTCAGACACTTCTGAAGTAATTTTAGACTGATATACAGCAGAGACAGAATAATTTGCTTTGCTTGAAGACAGTGCCCACTCTTTTACCAAATGGCTCATGTGTTGTGGCCCTGCCCAGACAAGTGACAGATTTGCTTCATATTGTAGAGGGAGGAAGCAAGGAGGGGGCTTCTGAGTGGGAGAGAGACCATGGGAGAACATTTCCTTGAGCTGAGAGGAATGAAAGAAGGCGGGTGATGTTTCCTTGGCTGCCAGATTTAGCGACAGTTGCACTCAGAAGAGTTTTCATGCAACACGCATGGCCACCAGGCTAGCTTCAAGGGGAGGGGAGGCTCTGGTGAATGGCTCATCTTGTTCTATGGTTTATTTTGGGGGAACTTTAGGGTTAGAAATGACTAAGTGGGAAAATCCGCAAGGAATATTGACAAATAGAGAAATTGCTAGGTGTCATCTCCTCCTTTTTTCTTTACTTTCACACTTTGCAAAATATATCTTATCCTAATTTATTGCCTCAAACCTGAACAAATAAAGGTTTTTAATCATAGCTCTATCTCTTGTCTACTTGTGTAAACTGGGGCCCAGACCATTGCTTGTTGAAAGTGCCCAGTCTATTCACAGAGTATTCTGGTGCTTTCATGCATTCCCCATGTTTCTTCCCAGTCCCTCACCACAGCCCTGAATGCAGCTGTCCTCACTGTGTCTCTCTGACAGTCAGTGGGGTGGGAGATGATGATGCTGCAGATAGAAACCTGCATAGCCTCCTCATGGCCCTGCCCCACACTCTGCATCCTCCATCTCATACCCTAGCCCTCAGCTCATTCTTGTCCCATTACCCATCTCCTTCAGACTCCTGGGCATTTTTGCAATAAAAGCATCTCCAGTTGTGTGTGCCTTGGAAATTACTAGCTGGTGGGATTGTTGTTTCTTTAAAGTAAACCTGCTACACCAGAGCTGACTCATCTCAGATCCTTTTCCTGGCTACCTCAGAACTTGTTCTTTCTATTGATTCCTTCCAGAGCTGGGATCTGACCCTAGTTGATTTGAGTATGGTAATTTTGAGCTTTCCTTCTAGAGCTCAGCTCAATTCTTTTTATTTGGGTGTTGAGGAGGTAGGGGTATATTAGGAGGAGTTGGGGAAGTGAAGCTGGCTGATATTCACCCTTCCTCTCCACAGAAATCTAAACAATAGAGAGAACAAGCACAAAGAGCATATGGCCAAAGGGGGTATCATTGCATTAGTTTAATATATTGGCCGGGCAATTACTAATAACTGACATAATACAGGGCTCCTTGGTGGAACTGACTTTCTAGAAGTAGAGATCTGACCATTCTTCCCCATCTCTCAAATTTAAGACATCTATTTAGATAGCTGGTTGTCTGGAGAGCCCTGAGTTGCCTGGAAAGCTCTTAGGGTTGTAAGCCTGCCTTTTTGCACCTCTACATGGCATGATAAAGGGAACAAAAGATCAAAATATAGGACCAAGTTATCTTGCCCTTGTCTCGGAAAACTGAAAATCAGTGACCATCTGAAATTCTAACCACTCACATTAATTAGTCATTTTGTGTGGAGGAATTGGGCTGGGCATGAAGAGAGCCTTCTGGGCTTTCCCCCTTGTGGGCAGAGGTGCCCAAGTTCCTCCATTATTGAAACTGGAGGTCTTGGAGGAGAAATACTGGCCTTTTCTCAACAGCATTGTACTTAGTTCTACTTCTTTCTTCAAACCTTCCGGACTGCCACTGCTTGACACCTTCCATCAAGTAATCTCTTCTCTCTCTTTGAAACAGCAGTTTTATATTTTATCAAGGTTGTTCTACAGACAAAGATTTCACACATAGAAAATGCTCCCAATCATTGGGATTTCTAGTCTGTCTGTACAGGGCTAGTGAATGACATATGGATAGAAGGATCAGTAATAATAGCACTTTACTGAGTTCAGGTCCAGGGCTCTGAGATCTCCAAGTGCTTTTACATCATCATTTTATCTCACCCTTCAAGAACACTGTCAGTTGTATGATACAGGTAGTCTTGTTCCAAAGGTTCAGAGAGCTTGAGGGGAATTGCCCAAAGTCACATGGATAAGAAACGGACATACCAAGATTAGAACCCAAATATCACAACCGCTTCAAGAGACCAGTTCTATCAATATAATACACTCTTACTCTTGTAAAAATTTCTGCTTTGACAGTTATGGAATGAATTATTCTCTCTCCCCCAAAAGAGAGATATTGAAGTCCTAACACCAGTACCTCAAAATGTGGTCTTGCTTGGAAATAGAGGCTTTGCAGATGCAATTAGTTAAATTATAATGAGGTTATACTGAAGTAGGGTGGACCCCTAGTCCAATATGGCTGATGTCCTTATAAGAAGACAGCCATGTGAAGACAGGGACTCACAGAGAAAGCCACGTGATGATGAAGGCAGAGATTGGTGTCTGTAGCTGTAAGCCAAGAAATGCCAGATTGCTAAGAAACTACCAGAAGCTATGAAGAGGCAAAGAAGGATTTCACTACAGGTTTCAGTGGGAGCATGTCTCTGCTGACACCTCGATTTTGGACTTCTAGACTCCAGACCTGTGAGAAAATAAATTTCTGTTGTTTTCAGCCACCCAGAGTGTACTGTGTTACAGCAGCCCTAGGACACGAACACAGGCATCATACAAGATCCTCCCTTTGATGGGGTTCAGAATAATTTGAACCACTTCGTATTCTTCTTCTTTTTAGTCACTTGTCCTTTTAATCTTCTTAAATATCTTTTTACCTTTTGATACAGGCTCTCTTTAATGTATTATTGGAGCAGTGTGGTTCATACTTCCTCTTCTTCCCCCTACAGCTTCTTTTGAAATCCTACTTATTTTTCAGTACTCTATTTAAATTTCACCTTCCCCATCAAGATTTCTCTGACTATCTCTCCCCTGCTCTGCTTGTCACTTGTATCACTATCAAGGCACTTATGATAAACATGATGGGAATTTCAAACAGTTGTGTACCTCTACTTTCTCAAAACAAACCAACAAGCAAAGTAACGAAACCTGAGCTGTCCTTGAATCGTTTTCTGTTGGAGCTCTGTATCCTCTGGTGTTGAGTAAAGTGCCTGGTGAGGAATCAGCAGAACGAAGTGAAGGCTAGGAGAATAGGTTTGATTAGGAAACAGAAACTTTAGCATGTTATTATGTTTTCATATGTGCCTGTGTAACACTATTTTTTTAACTTCTATTATGGAAAATTTCAAACATATACAAAAGTAAAGAGGATAGTAAAGTGAATACCCATGTCTAAGTTGCTAAAACAGTCAATTGCCACTTTTATGGGCAGTCTTGTGTTATCTTTGGCCTCTTTCAACACCAGTCCAGATTATTTTGAAGTAGATCCCAATTATTCCATCAGTAAATATGTCAGTTTGTATTTCTAGAAAATAGGGGCTTTCTCATAAAGATTTAAATATAGTATCATCACCACATCTAAAAAAATGAACAGAAATTTCTTACGTCATCAGCTATCCAGACAGTGTTTAAATTGTCCTGTTTCATAAATGCTGCTTTTTTATTTTTTGTAGTTTGTGTGATTTTCATATGAATAATATAGTTTTAAAAATTGATGGCTATAAAAATAATACTACTGTATATCGATTAATATTTTCTGAGCACACACTCTGTGTCAAGCACTATGTGCTAATCATTATACCTCATTTTATCCTCAAACTTTAAAAAAATTAAGTATTATTATCATCCCTTAAAAATGAGGAAACTGGAGCTTAGAGAGGCTGACTTCTTGTGCAGAACTGAAGAGCTGGACAGTGGCAGAAGCATTTCTAGAACACAGGTTGCTGACTCTGGGTACCATCCTCCTGCTAGAATACCATATAGGGTATCAGCTTAGCTACTCCCCAGGGGAACTCTGACAGAGACGTTTTCCTGAGCAAATACTGGATGAAATCTATAACGACTTGTTTCAATATTACTTTCAGGTCAAATACTTCCTAATACGTACATCAAAATATAGCACTCGTAGGGAATTAAATAGGGATTCATAATTTTTCTTCTCTGATGCTGGTATAGTAATACAGTTTAATCATAGAGTTTCATTGTGCTGTCATTCATTCATTCGCTCATTAATTCATTTCATAGTCATTCATGACTGTCTGCTGTGAGTCAGGCACTGGGGATACAAACATAAAGGACAGCCCTTGACTTGGAGGAGGGACTGAGTTATACATTTACATAAAACTTGTCAATGACTTGACATTGAAGGCAGAGAAATGCCCATATTTATTAGTTGGAGTGGAAGGGTAAAGTGATTAGAAAGAACCTTGTATAATCGATGAGATGCATCTTCTTCTCCCAGTGCCCGGAACTACCAGGCATAGAGTGTCACAGCACCTCGCTTCCATCACTCCCCTGATTTGTCCTCCCTTCACAACACAAACTTTGTAATAGTACAAAGTGCTGATGTGGCAATTGCTTGTCTAGGCACTTGCCATGTATTTACTTATTTAATCCTCATAATAACTATGTAAGATAACTGTAGGTATTATCTCCATTTTACAATTTATGGTAGTCAAGTAGAGAGAATTTAAAGCAACAAAATTTTGGGCTCAGCAGTTTGTCTCCAGAGCCTTCCCTCTCAGCTAATACAACAGACTCATCTGGAAAATTAATTTGCTCTTGACTTTGAGCAGTGTTAAGTCCCAAACGCTTGGTAGAGTGTGGAATGAAGTAACAATCCTCATCCAATTGTGTGGACATTATCAACTGTCAAATCCCATGATATTTATATATGTCTGATTTTAAGCAGCAGGGAATTTAAATACTTTCATGTATAAGATGTTATAAGAGTTAGACTCCTTTAGAGATTCCAGATTGTGCCAAGCTGTTCCAAACTTTTCCTAGAACTTCCCTTTTCCATGTTTAGTCTCCCCACCTATCTTGTTTTGCTATACTCTTGCTCTTTCAGTACCTAGCTCTCATATTTCTGACCACACTGACCACTAACTCAGTTGTGATCTCACCCTATCCTTGTGCTATGGCCCAATATATATACCTCAATCATAACTCTGCCAGGCTGTATTTCCCTCATTTGTTTCATTTTCACTCTTTGAGAGACAAGGGGAAAGCCAATGGTTTATTTTCATCATTTCAGATGTACCAATAATGTGTCTTCTGTAATTGACCTTCCACTTAGTAAATTTAGAGTTGGGAGCTCTGACTTGGAATCTATGTAGTCAGTTCTGAGGTATGGCAAGTATCTGTGAACAACTAGCAAAGCCCTGAATGAAAGTCATCTTTATTATGAATGATGAAGCTTTGTTGAATGTAATGCATTGATTACAAGAAATTGCATTTTAAACTAGGATACTAGGGTGAAATTCAACTAGTATAAAAAACAAATTGTTTTTCTACTTAAAATTATCTTGTGTTTTAAGAGTTTTAGGAAAATTTGAGGCCATCTAATACAGAGGTTCCTAAAACTGGGTATACATGAAATCACTTGGAAAATTTATCATATAAATTCCAATGTCCTTCTCATAGGTCCTGGTAGGGAGGTAGGATATGCCAGGGTGATTCTGCATCAGCCAAACCATGCACCACTGTTTTGGAGTCACTGGTCTAATGCATCTTCCTCACCCCGACCCTGCACGTTTCCCTTCTAGGCTGGTAAGCCTTTCTAGTAATTGTGAAGCTTCAAAGAATGTTCTCCCTATTTATGGGCACTATTTACTTCAATAAGGTAAGAGATCTTACTTAATCTGGATAAATAACTTTGTCCTTAGAACTCTACATGGATTTGCTCACTGGCCTCCTCATTCCAGTTATTTCTGTTGCAGACATTCCTCATTGCTCTAGGCACTGACACACATGTAATAGAACTAGTCCAAGTGCAGTTCACTTTCTGCCTTACAGGGAGTGATAGGGTCACCCAGTCTCTGGTTTGGAAGGTACCTTTGAGGTCAACAAATGAACCTTGAGATGCTTCTCTTTGGCATTCACAGCAACTAGTCATCCAGCTGCTGCTTGATATGATTTACTGAAGTCTGAAGTAGCCTGTTCCAAGGAATATCAACTCTCAATCAATCAATTCTAATATAGAAACTTCCTCTTTAAGTTAAGCCAAGAGCTCTTCTCTGAAACTTCCAAATCTTGGTCCTCGTCTCCCAAAGAAGCTACAAACTAAAAATGTGCTCTTCCTTACACAGGACAGCCAATCAAAAATTGACGACAGATAACAAACTCTTTGTCAACCCTAGTCCTAAACTCTGTGACAAACAGACATGGTCTTCTTCTCTTCCAAGAAAAACAAGTAGCAAAATGATTAGAGATGTTATCTCTGTTTACAAAAGTTAGCAATAAAAGCAGAAATCAATTTTGCCCTAAGAGAGTTTGAAAAAATGGCTCCTTCTCTTCTATCTCTCTTTCCCTTGATCAGAATGCCCCTTGGATAACCAATGTCCACTATCATGTATGAAATTACTAGACAGTGGCGAGCTGATTTGGGGTTCCTGGCAGCCTGCCAGTACAGTAATACAATTCAAGCTGTTTGAAAGCTCATCAAATTATAATATTAACCTTGGAAGGTAAATACAGGTAAATTTGCAAATCTTATTTAGATCATTAACATGCACCAGTGAGAGAAAATAAACATCAGCCTTTCCCTGGACATCTCTTTCTTGTTTGCCCATGCTAAGTAGTAGTATTAGCATAAATACATAAATATCCTGTGTGTTCCTCAATGTATTCAGTGCTCATTTCTCATTAACTTCAGTAAATATTCCCACACTGCACACAGATTGACTCTCCACCTTTGACCAGGCCAAACCCAGGAGCACACCATCTCTTAGACTTCTATTTCTAGATATGCTGAATTAGAGAATACATCAGACACAGGAAGGACCTTATAAACCTTAATTTACAGATCGAGGAATTGGGAGAGATGAGTTAAATAAATTGCCCCAAGTCACAGTCTTAGAATCTATGCCTGCAGAATAACCAAGTAAGAATATGCTCCTATGACAATGGCACTAAGGAAAAGCATTATAATATGTATTGTCTTAAAGCTGACGTGCTCTGCCTGCCTCACTTTCTCTTTTCTACAGTGTGGCAGAGCTGCAATCAACTCGAGGCCTAAGTGGGAGAGGATCCACTTTCAAGCTGACTCCTGTGGCTGTGGGCAGGACTGTTGCAAGCCTCAGATTTTCATCAGATCTTTGCCAGTGGGCTTCAACATAAGGTTGATCTCAATATGGCAGCTGGCTTCCCCCAGAGCAAGGAATTTAAGAGAGAGCAAGAGAGGTCCCAAACTTGGTCACCAAAGTGACATTCTATCACTTTTGCTGTATACTAGTGGGTTACTAAATTCAGCCCTTACTTAAGGGGATGGGGATCACAAATAGTTGTCAATAACAGGAGGTGGACAACTGAGGGGCCATCCTGGAGGTGATCTACCATAATAGCCCCTGCCCTCTGAGCATCCTACCCCTACCCCATCATACTCTCCCTGATCCATGCTCTACCCACTTGCTCCCAGACAGGCAGGGAGGCCCTGCATAGAAACAGCAGGCTCTTTGAATCAAATACCCATAACTGAGCATGAATAGGAACTAGCTGCAGCCTGCCTGAAAGCTGCAGGTACAATGCAATTATGTAAATCTCAGCACTTTTCATACTGACCACATCCCAGAAATTGGCATCTGGGACCTGGGTGGCTTTGCAGAAGAGCAGAGTTGAGCTGAGCTGTTGGTTTATTGTAATAAAACAGATGGCAGTGAACAGAGGTTATAGGAATTGCTTGATTTTAACCATTGCTACACAGACATAGTTCTTTGATCTCAGAGTATATCATTTCTTCCCCTAATAAACCCATTTTCATTTGGAAAATGAGTCTGAGATGATTGTTTTCATTTTCATAAACCCAGAGGGGCAATGTCTATACAGGTTGGACCTGAAGCCAAAAATTCAAATGCCTCCAGGGTCAAGTACGTATGAAGTGGACCAGATGGATGACAAAACGGAATGGTAGGGACTGTGGGGATGCAGTGAGGCAAGCTTGGCTAAGGCATCCTGTAATATTGGATTTATAATAAGAAATATATATTTGATTTTTTTCTGGCACAGAGATCCTAAAACACTTGAGATTTCCTAAGTGATAAGAACAATGAAGGTGTAAGAAGTCTTTTTTAATTCATAATAAGCCCCTTTCAACCACACCTGAATTTATGTTAATGAAGTGAATTTTGGAAAGTCCCTGTGATTGGAAGGTTGAAACTTCCAGCTCCACCTCCTCACCTTGAGGAAAGGAGAAGGTCTGGAGATTTTCAGTCACAAGAGGCCAGTGATTACTAGTCTTGCCCAGGTAACGAGACCCAAAGGGACAGGGTTCAGAGGGCTTCTGAGCTGATGAACTTGTGGAGGTCTAGGAGAGTGCCAGCTTAGAGAGAGCGTGGAAGCCCTGTCCTTCTTTTCATATACTTTGCCCTCTGCATCTCTTCCATCTGGCTCTTCCTGAGTTATAGCCTTTATAATAACCTGTAATCTAGTATGTAAATGTTTTCTTGAGTTCTGTGAGCAGCTCTTGAAAATAAATTGAACCTGAGGAGAAGGTTATGGGAACCTCAGATTTATAGTCGATTGATCACAAACTGGATTATTTCTGGGTACACAGTGTCAGAATTGAGTTAAATTGGAGGACACTCAGCTGGTGTCACAGAATTTCTCATGGTGTTGGAAAGCACACATTAGACATCTGAATGCAATGCAAAACCAAACACTGTGCATGCCAAATAAAACATGGCTGTAAGGTGAGTCCTGACTACAGATTGTCAAAATGTGAACTTGCAGTCCTGGAGGTAGAATGGAATTCATAAACCAGATATCAAGCAAATGTCCCAGCGACCCCTTCAAAAGGGCTTTCAGACAAGGCCAGCTCAACATAGATCCAGAGAAGATGCATGCCTTGTTCAAGGGCACAGGCAGTTTTGGCTAAAACTCAGGCTCCCTAACTGAGTCCAAGTCCCTGCATAAATGAAGCTTAAAATATCCGTATTATTTCTGATCCTGGCACCTCTGATGACAAAGTCCTCTGCGAGTAACTCCCAGTAATAACAGGCCAGGGGCAGGATGTTTGTGAGTCTACAGCAGACCAGGTGGTTTCCCACATATATGTATCAGGGTATCAGGGATATAAGAGACCCAGAGCAATAAGAAGTCTAGGTCCTCATGACGGAGAATGTGCTGGAGCTCAACATGGAGACAGATCCTAGGAAGGCATTTGCCTTTTGAGGATTTCCTTAGACCTCTTAAAATCTGCCTGCACAAGACGAAGGCCTCAATAGGCTATAATTAGCACATCATTCCCTACTTAAGTGAATTAGATGGGCTCAGCACATAGACATACTTTATCTTCATTACACAGTGCCCACATAGCAGGTAAAAGAGACGGTGATGGGCAGTCTTTGGCAGTACCAGCCAGCTTTTCTAACAACAAAAGCTGATACCAGTGCTGTCAGTAGGATGTAGCCTGCTCGGGAGAAATTTAATAAGTAGCCTGGTAAAGTGGAGCACAGCAGTGGCAAAATGTTGCCGATATGAAATACGTAGCTTCCAGGCAGTGGTGGTTCACAGTGATACCTACATACACACATGCAGATTTCCAGCCAGAACACCAGGGATGGGGTTGAAGCACCAATCTAAAAGAGAAGGGATGGCAAACATTAGTGGGATATCAGGGACACAGACCAATAGGCAGAAGGTAAATGTGAATTCCTAGTCCTACAGAGAGGAACTAAAGATCTAAGTGGAAAAGCAGTCGGAAACTATGGAAGAGGAAGATCTAATGCTCTGTATGGTATAATAAAACCAGGATAAAGTCCTGTGCAACAAGGATATATAGACTCTATAACTCCAAGGTCTTCTACAAACTAATGCTCCAACTCACTACCTCAAGTAGGTTTTAGTCAGTTGCTGTGCAAGGTCAAAACATCTGTGTGTCCAGAGGAAGGGCTTGGGAAAGGAGTTAAGTGTTAGAGAAGGCTGAAGGAAGAGGCTCAGTCAGGAGCTCCCATTCCATTTTGGCAGCTCCGAAGGAATACCCGGGAAATTGGTCATCTTTCTAGATTTGAGTTACAATATTGAATCATGAAATTAGAAAATTTGATTAATGTCTAGTTGATTTGATACATTCTGAGGTCAGATGAAAACTTCCCTGTTCCAATGAAAACTTACAACAAATCTATAGTCCAAGAACTAAGACCAACCCCAGGGACAAAAATTCCCAATGCTGTTGGATTCTTAGTACGTTAGGGAAATGGTAGAGGTGGTAGAAATTCCTATATTCTTAAAGTAGACCTTAAGAATATAGGAATCAAAAATCAGGTATGTTGATTAAAAAAATAAACTCTCAGTGATAGCTGACATTTATTAGGCATAAACTGAATGTGTGCAGGTACTTTGCATTCATTATTTCTATTCAATTTCCTAACTATATTATTATTGTCATTTTACAAATATAGAAACTGAATCTTGGAAAGATTAAGTAATCTTTCCAATGACTCATAGCTAGTTAGTAGAAGAAATGGGACTTCACATTAGATCTGTCTGACTCCAAAGTCTATGAAATTAACAGAGCCATATTGGAGCAGAGGCCTAATTGGCCCCTGTGTTGTCTACAGAAGTTCCAGACTTAGGCATGTCAAGGTGACTCTCTGTCGAACTGGTTTGGAAACTATAGATAACAAGGTGCTTAAGTCATTGGAAAAAAATTTAAAAGGGAAAGAAAAAGAAAACCCTTGGGGTTAAGTGCCTCCTTCCTCATATAAACACATTCTTGCTGTATTCCTACAAAACAGTTATTGAAACCCAGTTTTTTGAATCAATCCATCATTACCTATCACTGCCAGTGTTCATGGGGGATAAACAGAAGCCCAGGCCTAATTCACACCTGGAATGAGATGAGACTGCCATGGTCCAGGCTAGTGAAGTTTAGAGGTTGGAGACTAGAAAGGACAGCCAGGAGATGCAGATGATATGGGAGATATCCAGAAATTTATTTTATTTTATCTTTATTGAGGTATAGTTGATGTACAATATTATATAAATTTCAGGTGTACAATATAGTGATTCACAATTTTAAAGGTTATATTGCATTTATAGTTATTATAAAATATTGGCTATATTCCTTGTATTATATAAGATGTCCTTGTAAGTTATTTCTTTATACATAATAGTTTATAACTCTTAGCCCCCTACCCTTATGTTCCCCTCCCCCTTCCCTCTCCCCAATGGTAACCATTTGTTTGTTCTCTATGTCTGTGAGTCGTTTTTGTTATATTCACTATCTTGCTTCATTTTTTAGATTCCACATGTAAGTGGGGAAATGTCCAGTAATTGATGAGAGAAGTTAACATCACTGCTGGCAGCAGGCATTGGGCTCTAGGTATGACAAATCAAGGTGGGGTTAGAGTTTTGAGCCCTCTATGTTTCAGGCATTGGGGTAGGAACTCACACTTTCTATTATGATGATAACTGCAGTTCACTGAGTGTACTAGGAGTCATTTTGTCAAGTCCTTTCCATACATTATCTCATTCCATGTCCACAACAAACCTGTGAAGTCAACGGAGTAACCCCACATTTGTAGAAGACAGTATTTACTTATTAAGCACTGACCATGGGTCAGAATCACTACAAAGCACCTTCTAGATCTAGCCACGTATGACTATTGAGTATGTGAAATGTAGTTTGTCCAAATTAAAATGTGCTGTAAGTGTAAAAGGCACCAGATTTCTAAGACTTATGAGAAAAAGAATGTAAAATGCCTGATTAATAATCTTTATATTGATAACTTATTAGTATGTTGGGTATATCCAAAATGACATTTTGAGTATATTATGTTATGGAAAATACATTATCAACAATAATTTCACCTGTTTCTTTTTACTTTCTCAATATGGCTACTAGAAAATGTAAAACTACATATATGGATCACATATGTGGTTTGCATTATATTACTAATGGACAGCACTGGGCATGGTATTACCTTGTGATGACTTAAAAATCTTAAAAACCCCATGAGTAAATTCATAATTAAAATTTATAAGTGAGGAAAGCAAGGCTCAGAGAGATTAAGTAATATTCCAAGGTCAAACTGATTAGTAATAAATACAGGCTTTTGACCCACACCTGGAGGCTACCCTGGATTAGTCTCCTATTGTTGTTGTAACAAATCACCACACATTTAGTGGCTTAAAACAACACAGATTTATTCTCTTATAGTCCTTAAGGCCAGAAGTCAAAAGTCAGTTTCACTGGGTTAAAGTCAAAGTGCAGACAGGGCTGTTTTCCCTCCAGGGACTGTGGGGGAGAATTCCTTTTCTTACTTTTTCCAGCTTCTAGAGCTGCACTTCTTCCATTCCTTGGCTCAAGACCCCTTCCTTCATCTTCAAGCCTGGCCCCATAACATCTTCAAATTGTCACTGCTTCTTTCTATTGCCTTCCTCTGTGTTCAAGCCTCCCTCTGTCTTCCTTTTATAAGGGCACTTGTGATTACATTTCAGGCCCATAATCCAGGGTAATCTGTCAATCTCAAGAGTATTACTTTTAATCACATCTACAGAGTTGCTGTGCCACAAAAAGATAACATTCAATGGTGCTATTGATAGTAACAAATGTTATCAGTTAGTCTTGGGTTGTATTTCTAAAGTGTTCCCTGAAGTCAAGCTATAATACAATGAACTTTCCTCCTATTCATTTTTTCTAAGATCCACTATTTGACAGGAAGGCAAATGTGTTAGAAGGCAATCAGGATAAAGAAACAAATAAGACAAAGTCCTGACTTTCTAGTAAAGGAGAAAACATATAAATGAATTATTATAATACTCCAAAATAAGTACCTTGATGAAGGTATTCACTCAGTCATAGCTGGACAAGACCCAACTCAGCAACAACTTACATATGGTACTTTCTAAACTATTCAACATATTTTCTCATGCTTAACTAATTTGATACTTGCAAACTTCTTGAGGCTTACAACTGTTCTGTAAGTCTAAAATTATTTCAAAATTAAAAGTTAAAATGTGGGGATAATAATCCTAAAGGACAGATCAACCTAAGGAAGAAAACAGGGGTCTGAAGTGAGTTGTGTGAAATTCTAGCTTAAGTAAGTAGGTGATCATACTGGGGACTTATGACTCTTGGTTCAGAAATCCTCCCAGTTTAATGAGTGATTCCATGAGATTCTGGGCCCAATGTAAGGTACTGAGCATTGTTAGAAACTGGAATAGCCCCACCATAAGCGTGCCCAGAATCTCAATAGAAGAATGCAGATGTGCCACACTTATGCTACAACTGACACATGTTTCTGCAGAAATGTTCAAGGATAAACGGTCTCCAGGATGATGTAGTTCAAAACATTCAACCATGGAATCTTCCCTCTCTTCTTCCAGATGTCTAAATATTACACATCCTCTGCTTCTATCTCAGCTGGAGCTTGAGTAATTGGAAATTAGCATGTATGGTGTCAATGAAATCATAAACACCCCCTTCTCTCTTGGAATTTGAGACCAATTGTGATTTCTCCTCTCTCTACTGAAGGTAGAGAATGATTACTTTGGAATGACACCTTGTATGGCTCCCTAGCTTTATGAAATCAAACAAACAGAGGGTTGATATGTAAACCTCTTCATAACACAATTACTGTCAGAAACTGTAACTTTGATGTTTATTGTATCTTTCCTCTGCCTCACCCTTTTTTCAGTTTTTCACCACAATCCTTGAGCAAAAAGGCCTCTAGATCCCATTGCTGATACTAAAAGTATTAATAGAGGGAAGGAAGACACTGAAGCTAATTCCTGAGGATTTGTATGACAGTTTGGTAGGTGGTGGAAAAAACACATATACAGACAATGTCTCACACAGAGACTCAGTTGTGAATTATAGAGAATGAAAGGAACTCATGAAAGAAGGCAAATTAAACAACTCCAATAGGATAAATGGTCCATTTTTTCTAGCAATAAAAAAAGATCAGAATGTTCTGGTCTGGATTTCCTAGGCTCCAGGATATAAAGGCCAGAGAAATGTTAGAAATCATTATGTCCACATCCTCAAACAAATAAGGAAAATGAGAGATATCTAAGAAGTACAAAGCTGATATTCAGATTATGGACTAATATTTCTCAGTCCTGGGCTCTTCCCACAATATCAGAATATTCTTTCAGAGAAATCAAAGTTTGGAGGAAATTGTATTATCTCCATAAAACAATAATCAAAATGTTCAACATAATAATGAGTTGTAGGAAGTAGCCTGCATTAGGGACTGGGCACCAGGCATCAAGAAACAGATGAGGATTAGTGGCTTCCCTGAGCACTGGAAAACTTTGAAGTTTGCCATGAGTGAGTCTCTGAGTTCTGGGGTGAGGTCCCTGCCGCCTTAAACTGCAGAGAGAAGGGACACAGCATCAAGCCCAGCACCTTAGAAAAGACATTTGGTGTCGGGACCAACCAGCCCAGTTGCGTCTACCCCACACCAATAAGTCACTTAGCAGTTTGTTACAATCACTGGTCATTTCCACAACAGTTTCAAGGACATAAGTCAGAGGAACAGAAAATATAAGTCCTTCAAATTTCATTTCCAGCTATGAATCTGACACCAAATGCACCACCCCAAAGCTAAAGCTCATCCTTGAATGATCTCCAGAGTAGCCCTTCCTGGGAAAGTCTAGGCCCAGAACCAACCCTGGGAAGGTGCAGATCTCACAGACTCATTGTAAACAAATAATAACATATGTTGCTATCTAATGCATCCCTTTAGGGAAAGAAACCTTATATAGTTTGTACACGGATTTCTTTGCAGATTGTCTCTAATTCTACTGTTGTTAGTTATTTATCCATGTGTTCAACAAAGGATCATTAAACTGCTACAACATGATGGGCAATGCTACATTTGCAAGAGACAGCAGTGAACAAAAAGTCAATGAAATTACTGTTTTCATGGAGCTTATGTTTTAAAAGGTCTACAGTCTGTTGTTAGAATTAACAGGTTGTTCCACTTTGCATGGGCCCTGTAAATGCACATGATTTTTTTTCTATGTATTTACCATGGTAGGACTTCTGCCTTTCCTCCCCAGAGCCTATCTGGGTAGCTGTACAAACACCCTGAAAATGAATTTATGCAAACTGGGGTCTGTGCCTGAATCCAGCTAGTCAAATGAAGTAAGAGCCAAAAAACATAGTAAAAACAAAAACAAAATAAAACCAAATCAATTATTGTGTCTGTATGTATATGATTAGCATCCAAGGGAGGATCTTACAGTGTTGGATCAAAAAATTGTTTATGGTATGCACATGATGAAACCCTCCTCTTGCAAAATAGAAATGAGATTGATAAAGCCTAGGAGAGATGGTGTTAAACTGAAGATGAAGTTCTTAGGAAGAGAAACAAAAGCAAAACAGTCTCTGAAGTCCACACAGAAGATGAGGCCCAGAGCCAATGTGTCATTCCTCAAAATGAGGAAGGACAGAAGCAGCTGAACTAAGAATGGGAGGCAGATCTGCAGTTAAGGTGAAGTCCCAGGGAGTGCCAGGGTAAATCTAAGCCTTTCCTCCAACTATCAGACCTGCTTTCTGATCTTATCAACTGTCTAAGATTTCAGAAACAAAGAAAAGAGTTAATTTGGTAGGAAAAAATAAAGGAAAGGGACATTAGAAGAAGTAGCAAATTGATAAAGGGGAAAGACAGAAACTTAAGGGACAAAGAAAAAATTTACCATTTCAAAAATTTGCCCTCCTATATGAAAAGGTCCTTTCCTGCCACATTTATTTTTCTCATATGTTGTTCCCTCCTCCTTTTTCCTGTTCCTTACCCCTCTTCCCTTACCCAGGTGAGTTTTAACTTCTGGGTTTCACCTTAAAGGCTGCTTCCTTGGGAAGTCTTTCTCTGATCCTCATTAAGATCCTGGTTAAAAACATCTACAGTACTCTGTATTTCTCTTTCAAACAACTATTTATAGTTATAGTTACCTATTCGGTGTCTTTTTTTTCCCTTGCTTGAATGTGATTGTCTATAAGAACCTTGTCTCTGTTTTTACCACCACAACTCTAATGCCTGCCAAATGTCTGGCACAAGGAATGAGCTCGACAAAATTTGGTGCATAAAATGGTTAAATGAGAAACAAGAGTTTGAGATAAGATGGGCAAAGGGATGAAACACTTAGGTCCTGCAATTCCTCCTTTTAGACAATGCTACTCTCTTTCTGTAACATTAGAACAACAAATCTATAGTTTTTCTTTGAATTTCACTATTATGTGCTATGCCCTCTACAGTAAAACATGATGTTTAAAAAGAAATATTTTATTACAAGTTGAGACAATTCTCATTTAAAAGCTTAAACCTCGATTCAATGGTTTTCCTTCCTTACATTCCTCTGCCTTAATGAGAAGCTCCTTCACCCACAACCCACATATGGTCAGCTGCTTTGAGTGGATGGATTCTCAAAATATTTTCTTCCTCATAACTATGCTCCAAACCAATAACTTTTGCTCTCTGTTCTCCACATATCTTTTCTCTGGGAGTTTTCTCTTCGGATAAGATAGAGAATTAAAAAAAGAGAAGGCATGGTGTTATTTCTTAGCATCAGCTTTAGAATAATATTAACATCTCGAAAAGCAATAAGAATAGCTCTAAAATAACTTTGAGGCACAACTGGGGAAATTTGAATATAGATTGTATGTTAGGTAGTTTAAAAGATATTATTGTGGTTAAGGAGGAGAAAGTCTTGTTTGCAAGAGATGAGTGTTGAAGTATTGAGAGGAGAGGTGTCAGGATGCTGGCATTTTATTTTCAGAGAGGACCCAGAGTTAGACAGACTGCAAAGTCAGACAGAATAATCCTCACAAGACTGTCCTCATTTCACAACTGAAAGTTAGACGCTTTCCCCAAATCACCCTCAAGTTCAATAATTAACTAGAATGACTCACAGAACTCAGGAAAATTCTGTACTTATGATTACAGTTTTATGTAATAAGGGTATAAAGTAGAAGCAACCAGAGGAAGAAAAATGTAAGGCATGGTCTGAGAGAGTTCCAGAAGTGAAGTTCCCATCATCCCTAGGATGTATTGCCTCCAGGCATTAACATATGACAATATGTCACCCAAGCTTAAGTTTCAAGAGTTTTTACTGAGACTTCATTACATAGTCAAGACTGATGACTTATTGCCCATGTAGTTGAACTTAATCTCTAGCAACCCGCTCCCCCGCCAGATGAGGGCTGGTATTATATGGTCCAAAGCTCCAATCCTCTAATTACGTGGTTGGCCTTTCTGGTGTCCAGCCTCCATAGGGAGTCAACTCATTAGCATAAATTATTTATATGATCTTAGGGACCTACCATGACTTACAAAGACATCTATCTCTCATTTAATTCCAAAGCTTTTAAGGCTACCTTCCAAGAGTCATGACAATGACCAGACCTCTAATACATTTTTATAGAGGGAAGATAAAGAGAATGAATAAAGGGTAAATTATTGGTGAATTCAGGTGAAGGAATTTAAGTATTCATTATGTTATTACAAATTTTCTGTAAGGCTTCCCTGGTGGTGCAGTTGTTGAGAGTCCGCCTGCCGATGCAGAGGACAGGGGTTCGTGCCCCAGTCCGGGAAGATCTCACATGCCGTGGAGCGGCTGGGCCTGTGAGACATGGCCACTGATCCTGCGCATCCGGATCCTGTGCTCCGCAACGGGAGAGGCCACAACAGTGAGAGGCCTGCGTACCGCAAAAAAAAAAAAAAAAAAAAAATTTCTGTAGGTATGAAAATTTTCAAAATAAAAATTTGTGGAAAAACAAAATTTTGGATGAGTATTCTGCCCCCATTCAGAGTATAATTTACTATTAATCAATGTGGGAAAGATCTAAGAGTCATTAGTTCAATTAGCCATACATTACTTCACAATCTTTGCCATATTCACACATGCCTGCACTTTATATACTTTATAGTTTTCATTAAATATACCACACTTTTACTTACATAATTTTATTTTAAAAACAATTTCTCTAATCCTACTGTTATTTTAAAATACTAACATACCTCTACCTCATGTCATATACAAAAATTATCTCAAAACAGATCATAGGGCTTCCCTGGTGGCACTGTGGTTGAGAGTCCGCCTGCCGATGCAGGAGACACGAGTTCGTGCCCCGGTCCGGGAAGATCCCACATGCCGTGGAGCGGCGGGGCCCGTGAGCCATGGCCGCTGAGCCTGCACGTCCGGAGACTGTGCTCTGCAATGGGAGAGGCCACAGCAGTGAGAGGCCCGTGTACCGCAAAAAAAAAAAAAAAAAAGAAAGAAAAAGATACTCAATTCATTGACCTTCAGTTAAGTGCAAAGCAAAACCACAATAAAATACCACTTTGCAACCACTAGAATAGCTATCATCAATAAGACAGACAATAACAAGTGTTGGCAAGGATGTGGAGAAATTGGAAGCTGGTACATTACTGGTGAAAATTTGAAATAGTGCAGCTACTTTGGAAAACAATCTGGCAGTTCCTTAAATGATAAACATAGAGTTACCATTTGACCTGTCATTTCCACTCCTATGTATATACCTAAGAGAAGTGAACACATATGTCTTCAAAAACACTTGTACCCAAAGGTTCATAGCAGCATTATTCATAACAGCCAAAAGGTAGAACCAATCCCAAATGTCCATCAACTGATGAATGGATAACCAAAATGTAGTATATTCATATAATGGAATATTATTTGACTATGAAAAGGAATAAAGTATCCATATATGCTAAAACAAGGGTAAATCTTGAAAACCTTATGCTAAATGAAAGAAACCAGTCACAAAAAACACAAATTATGTAATTCCATTTATATGAAAGAACAGAATAGGCAAATCTGTAGAGGCAGAAAGCAACTTTGTGGCTAGTTAAGGGTTGGGGAGAAGGAGCGGAAAAAGAGAAGGGTAATAGCTAATGTGTACAAGGCTTCTTTTGGAGTGATGAAAATGTTCTCAAATTGATTGTACTCGTAGTTGCATAAATATGAATATATTAAAACCATTGAATTATATATTTTAACTAGGCAAATTACATGGTATGGAAATTGTATTTCAATAAAACTGTTACCAAAATAAACCATAAAACAAAAACAATAAAACTAACACATCCCACAAATGAAAAGACACTGTAAAGATAAATGAAAACAAAGTTATGAAATTTTAGCTAGATACTATTCCATGCCAAAGTGCCTGACCCTAAGTTCTACTCTGTGTTTTAGAAAATGGAGGTGTAGTTGGAGACAGAACTGTCGATAAGCACTTCCATTACTCTCATTAAAAACACATGGGAATGCTGGATAAATTACACTTTAAAAAATGTATTCTATGGCCAACTCAAGAAAAGAAAAGGAAACTGTATTATGTTTCTAACTGTATTATGTCAACACTACTCTAACTGTCCTATTAATAAAGAAATCTTCATTCTTCCTTTTGCACCAAATATTGAAAAGTACTTTTTTCTTATATTTTTCTGTAAGCTTCAGCTTACTGACATTGCCCATGCTATTCTGTCAGCAGTGAGATAAATACAAAAAAGATGCTGTGCAGGATGATTCACATGTGTTGATTTTGACACCTCCTCTGTAAAATAGGGATAGAAATACCTGCCCTGCTTAAGTCACAGTGTTTTTGTAAAGACCAAATAGGATAATGGTTGTGATGGAGCAACCTTATCTTAAAACACTAAACTAATGATAAGTCAAACTACTGCTTCATCAACATATTTTCTTATGCTTATCTATTTCAATTTTTCAATAGGCATTTTCTCCCTAAGATTCTACATTACAAGTAATTACAAAAAGATAACATTATGTATTATATTGGATGCTTTTGGAATCCAGAGGATTCTCGTACATATTATCTCATTTAATTCTCACTAATATTGTGAATATTAGTTAGAATAGAAATGCATTTCTCCATTGTATAGATAAGGACCATGTTTCAAGAATTTGAAGACTGACCAAGTCTGCACACACATCAAATTATAGAATAAAATATAAATCTATGTCCTCTGCCTCACAGTCCTGCCCCAAGCTCCCCTCATGCATATTGTATCATGATGCTTGCTTGCCCAAATGAAGATTCTTTCTTGCCATATATTGTTGTTCTTGTCTTCTTTGCCTATTAAGGAACTGCCCAAACCTCCACCTAAAGTTTTCACTTAAGGTCAACAGGGAATCCATCTGATTAAACAGTTTACTCTAAGGTCTGATGGGCTTAGCAGACTACTGAATATGTTAATTCTCCTGGGTACATTTTCATTTTTATAGAGTATTATTCAGCAGTTTCAGTCAGAGTGCCAGCCAGGTAGTGGAGGGTTGATATTTTTTAGTAGAGAGTTTGTCCCAGAGTCCTCCTGATCACTTCATCTGAGCAGCTACCTGTTTTTGCAACTAATAAAAGGAAGAGCCATGGCAGTACCTTGGGATTCAAACCTATGTTGCACTGTTGCCTGTTGCTAGGGATTAAGTTGCCTGTAACTCAAAAAAATTCTCATGAGCCCTGCCAACATAATCATATGATCCAAGAATCTCCCATCCAACATTTCACATTCAATATTCTTTCCAGGTATGAATTTTGAATATATTTCAGCATTATAAAAAACCAAGTTAGATTTCCCCATTTATTCATTTTGAAAGATTCCAAATTATATATGCACTATTCTTTTAAAGAAGGAAAATCAGGAGAACCATAAATTAAATGAGCTATATTGGAAGATATAAAAAACCTATTATCAAATTCAGGCATCTGAACACTATGCCTGTTATGCTCACTGTGCGTGCTTTTTAATTTAATATTTGTGATTTAGGAACACTTAGGAAGGAAACAGGTGAAACTGGCAAATGTGATCAAAGAGAGTAATAAAAATAACTGACATTTATTGAGTCAGAGGCTGTGCAAAGCACTTAACATGCATTATCTTATGTAATCCTTTCAACAAATTGATGAGGTAAGTTCTATCATTATCCCAATTTTAGAGATGAGAAAGGCAAGGTTTATGGAGTCTAATTAACTTGCTCAAGAGACAGACCATAATCTCAGATGTATCTGATTGATGAGTTTATTTTCTCATGTACTATATGATACACATTCCTGAGGAAAAGGAGCATGAAAACTGATAGAGAAACTCAGGCCCATTTTAAAAAACAACAATGACATTGCTCTCTTCAGAGACTGCTGCCTCCATTTTGTATAAAGAGCTATGCATGGTGCTTTGAACTTCAAAATAATAGAAAACATATGTTAGGCTTTGTCATTCATTTGATTTCTCATACAGGGAAAGTCCTCTTTATCTTACAGTACACTGAAATATTGGTTTGAATTTTGTGGTGTAAAATTAAAAATGAGAAATAATTTATTTGTGAACATGTAGCAAGAAAAATGACCACACAACCAAATCTTGGCATAGGATTTAATGGCGTTGTAATATTCATGGAAGCCTAAAGTTTGCACATAGAGATGCAGGAGCTGTTCCATCTCTTTTTCACACTCCTTGCTTGTTCTGAACTTAGGGTCTCATGCTGGCTATTTTCCCAACAGAATGCCAACCTCATTCCTCTCTTTATTCTATAACCCAAATAGCACTCTTTCAATCTCCAGCTTAAAGACTTCCCTAGCAGTTGACTCTTGCAATCACCATTCTTGATCAAATCTTGCAGCACCTTGAGTCAGATTTAGTCACACAGGTCTCATATGTTATTGTAAATGTTAAGAATGTAAGCTCTTTCAGGACAGGGGTCATTTTTCTCTTTCACCTTTCACACATCTCCCAGTAATTCTACATATAAGAATAAACACTCAAACACATTTTTTCAAAGTTATTTATGGGTGGCTCTGAATATTAAAAACAAGTCCCATGATTCATTCAAAAAAGAGCTGACACTTAGGTCAGTTAAGATGCTGTTACATACATATTAAAATTGCTAAAATTAAAAAAGACTGACAATGTTAAATGTTACTGAGGACACTGAGCACCTGAAACTCTCATATTGTTGGTGGTAATGAAAAATATTTAGAAAGGAGAAACTACTTGATAAGAATTTTGACAATTTTTTATAAAACTAAACATAAAACCCCCTTGTGATCTAACTATTCTACTACTAGGTACTTACCCAAGAAAAATAAAAAATATATTTCCACAAAAAGGCTTGTACCTGAATGTTTACAGCAGGATTATTCATAACAGCCCCAAACTGGAAACAGCTCAGTTGTCCAACAAATGTAATGGATAAACAAACAATAGTATATTTGTAGACTGTAATGTTATCCAGCAATAAATAAGAAAAAAAAAGCTATTGATATACACAACAAAATGGATGGATCTCAAAAACATGATAATTAAAAGAAGGCTTATACATAAAAAAATGCTTAATATATGATTCCATTTATATGAAATCTTAAAACAAGCAAACTTAGTTTATAGTGAATAAATATCAATAGAACAATGGTTGCTTCTGGGGGGTGGGGGTGAATATTTATTGGGAAAGCATATGAGGAATCTTCTTGGGATGATGGTAATGTCCATGCATCATGACAAGGATTTAGGTTGCACAGGTGAATGTGGTTGTCTGAACTCATTGAATGATACCCCAAGTTGTATGATTTTCATTGTATATGAGTTTTACATGAAAACCATAAACAAATCTTGAACTCTAGTTAATGAGATGCATAGTGACTGGTGTCTCCAACCTACACTGAAATAAGATGTATCAAACAATATGATGAATTGACAGATAATGGAGGAATTCATAGATGTACTGATGAAACCAGGATAGTAAAATATTAATTGTAGAGTCTAGGTTGTAGGTATTTGGGTGTTCATGGTAAAATTCTTTCAGTTTTCAATGTGATTTAAAATGCTCATGATTAAATGTTAGAAACAAAGCCAATAAACACATAGGGAAAAATCTCAACTACTCATTAGTTTGGGGGAATTAGCAGGTTAATTTTGAACTTAATGAGAAAGGAATCATTAAGAGAATTGTGACTGTCTGACAGTAAGTAACCCTTTATGATATATATATATATATATCAATATAATATATATGTATACATATGAAATTGATAGAAGCACAATATCATTGAAGACCTTGCCAAACCCCTCAGATAAGAAAGATATGTCAGAAGGAAACTTTTATCACAACCTATTCTTGAATTCGAAGCCCTGACATCCCATGTCTTCACTTCAGATAATGTGATTTACAGACTGAATTGGAATAATTTAGAACACTAATTAAACCTGCAGATTCCAAGACTTACTCTGTTTGTCTCTAGGAATTGGGTTCAGAAATCTGTTCCCCTAGTAATTCTCATGTCCTTAGAGCTTAGATCACCTCTCGTGGCGAATAAAGAGATAAAGTGTCCTATGCTTACACGTTATGAATTTTGAATTTTGGTTGAGAGGCAGTGCCACCAACTGTCAGCTTAGCTCATTTACCAGTCGACAATATTGCATTTATATCTCTGGGTGTGGGGAAATGAGTATGGGAATAGAAAGGAGAGAAACGATTGGTGGATACAGAGGCAATTAGCAGAAAGAGTTGTGTCCTCGGAGTGCTTTCTGACCAATGGATGTACTGAATAACATGTGCTTATGGGAAGAAATTTAGACCCATGAGAGAGATGAAATCCCCACACTTATTAACTAGCTTATATACTTGGGAAGATATAGCATCCACTCTGCTAAATCTCCATTCTGAGAAGGGAGATTTCACAATGTACCCTTAAAAAGTTCACAAACTGATGAGGGAAAAATGACAGAGAGAGAGAGAGCCTGCATGCATGAGAGAGGGAGGGAGGGAGAGAGGAAGGAAGGGAGAGGAAGAGGAAGAGGAAGAAAGAAGAGAAGGAGGGTGAAAGAAACCTCTGAAATTTATATGAGTGCTCCAAAACTACACCATACATTATTCTATCTAGTATTTCTTATCTACATTGTTCAATATAGTATTTTCTGGTTAGTTTTTCAAGTCCCTAACCTGTTGCATTAATAGAAAATCCAGCATCTACTGAGAGTTGGATGAGGTCATGTTGCCACTGCTCTTCACTGCCACATGGCATCAGTGTTGACACTGACCCTGCTCCAAACGGTAGAACCTGAGTGCCCAGCACGGAGAATGCCTGTCTGGATCAGATTCCTACATTCGGCTGTGATTCTTTGAGGAAGGATTAACTCACCATGTCAGTCAAGGGTCACAAACTGGCTGTCTATGGGTCAAATCCGACCCTCAGAAGTGGTTTATTCGGCACACACATTTCATGACAAACATTATTGTCTTCTGTTTTACAGCCAGCCTGACACAAACCTTTATATTGCCTGTCTGGCGGCATTTGTGCTTGCAATCCTAATCCTGGTGTTAGGTTTAATCAAAGAAGCACCATTCTTTGACTCCTGTACAATGGGTCTCCCAACTGGGCATTTTCAGAAGACGTACAGTGGTTCTCAGAACTCTCCTGGAAAAGGGCACCATCTCCTTCTCTCCTCAGAGATCCGTGCCAGGGACTCAGCAGCTTTCCCATTCAATTTCTTAACACAGAAAGGCCTGACTAAATCTTTTTTTGAACAGTAGTCTATCCCTCCTACACTTCTAAGAGTAGTTATCCTTAGTAACCACAAATATCCTCAGGGATATTTAGATGTGGCAAATGGGGTACCCACCTTCAGTGACTCAAATCAAAGTGAATTTCCTGGCATTTCTTCTCACCAGAGAAGATGATCTCTCCTGGATCCATATAGATACATATATTATGTCTAATACCAATTCCCAGAGTGACATATTAGTAGATCTAACTAGAATTGTTTTCAGATTTATTGTTTCATGGACTAGTGAGTCTTTGGTGTTGGGGATAATACAGAGTTGTCAGAGAGTTTTAAAATTTTGTCAAGTTAGCACACTTGGAAACATCTACCATCACCATCATTTTATAAGGATGATTATAAACAGTTTTGTGATGAATAACCCTGTAATAAACTGTTACATCCAACTGCAAGTATATCCTTAGGGTGAATTTCTACAATTAGAATTGTATATTTTTATTGCTGCTGTGAATGAAATATTTTATTACAGTGGAGCTTATTATTATTGCTATAATGTTGTTATGCAGTTACTGATTTTTACCCTTTATATTTTAACTGAATATTTTTTAAACAATTTGATAGTATAATGGTTTTTGAGCTAGTTCTTTTGTTTTTGAACTAGAAGACACCAGTGAATTTTTAAAGTCTACCAGCAAACTGAAGTAGCATTTTAAGAGGACTGAGTCTGATATCAGTATTTGTTTTTGTTTTAGAGTCATTTACTGCAAGCACCTAATATGTGATCCTTTCAGATTGAAAAAGATGAACAGAGTTGTGCAAAAATGAGTAAGTATCTGCTCTGCTCCCCAACAGCTCTCAGGTGAAGCTGAAATTATTTTGTCAAACAGCTAAAATTTTCATGATATCATGCTGGAATATCATTTATTCATTTCCATTAGTGTGAATACTTTTTCTGTCTTCCAGTTTCTTTGAAGAGGGACTTTCCCTAAACAATCTGCACAGCCTTTAATTATTTCTACCAAAAAAGAATAAATTATAACTTACAGAATGTGGGATACGTGCCACTGCCAACAGACTCTCTCCTGTCCCCCTCTCCAGCCTCCTGCCTCCACCCATCTCTGTTCTCTGGGGCCAGCTGCCCATAGCATATATCTCTCTGGTCTGCCTTTATGTCCTGCCATTAGGGGGAGGCCCACGGTTTTACAGAGAGGCTTGCAAGTTGGTAGCTAGACAAGTCTTATTCTGGGATTCAATATTAGAATTTCCATCATTGCTGTGCCACGAAGCCATATTTTTAAAACAGTTCTGTCAGTAATAAAATGTGCGGTCTTCATGTGTTTTCCACCACTGTCTACCTCTTAATTAGTTACAAACCTAGTTGGGTAAGAGGGGAATTTTAATTTTGTTCCCCATTAAATCACAGATAATTTATATGTTCGAAAGATATATATGTAGATATATATGTACACACACACATATATCAAGCTAATTTTGAAAATTGTGTGCTAGATTTGGGGGAAGGATTTAGAGGACTTTTGAATAGGACAACAAACGAAGGGCCTAACTTTGGTGTCAATAACTCCTAGAGATTTCAGCTGTTTGTTAAAAGATTAACCCAAAGTGTCCCAAGCATGCTTATTTTTAGTGTTTGTCCAGGCATTGACTGTCCCCATGTGAATTAATCTGCCCTGAGTACTGTGTTTTAGCAATGCCAATCTTTAAATTTTCAGATACCTACTAGGTGGACTTCTGTGGTCCATGGACATCATGGAATTACAACTACAAATTGTGCTTATGATTGCAAATACACCTTGGTTTCAAACAATTTTACAGGCAGTTTTCTAAAAGGCCACAAGATGGGGGTATTCCTGCATACAAGCAAATACTTAAAGTGGTGTGATGAATTCTTCAAGTTCTGCTTTAAGCAATAAGGTCACATGTGGCTACTTAAATTTATTAAAGTTAGGTAAAGTAAGAAATCCAGTTAATCGGTTGCACTAACCATATATCAAGAACTTAACAACCACATGTGGCTAGTGGATACTCTACTGGACAGTGCAGAATAAAAAATTTCTATTATCACAAAATTTTCTATTAATTTTTAAATTAGTATTTTTCTTCAGTTACAAAATGGGGAGGTTTTAGAGAGTGCTGATTCTTTCCATTATTTTTAATACTCAACAAATGACAAAATTTTGTGTCCAGCATAAAATTTTGGCCATCTGAATTGTGATACAAATTCATGCTGGAATTTAGGCATAGGCATTAAAAATAGTGTTTTCTTAGAATGTGGGGAATGCTTATGGTATAATTTTAAGGACAGCAAAAGAGAAAGCAATAGTGTGTGTGTATACAAACACACACTTTATATATATATATATATATATATATATATATATATATAGCCAAATTGCCAAATTTGGCAATTTTATACTATATATACATATACATATTTACATAGAAAGAAATAAAAAGATCATAATACTATTAGCAGTTAACTGTGAATAGTGACATTATGGAGGATTTTTTTTTCTTTCAACTTTGTTTTCAATCTTTTTCCAAAATCAGGAAAAAAATATCAGTAGAAGAAAAAAATATCAATAGAAGAAACCAAAAAAATAATGTAGAACTTTTTTTTCATCAAACTTGGTGTAAAGGGAATATATCTGAACATAATAAAGCCCATTTATGTCAAACCCATACTCAGTGGTGAAAAGCTGAAAGCTTTCCCTCTAAATCAGGAACAAGTCAAGGATGCCCATTCTTGGCACTTCTGTTTAACATAGTATTGGAAGTCCTAGCCCAACAACAAGACAAGAAAAAGAAATAAAAAGCATCCATATTGGAAGGAAAGAAGTAAAACTGTCACAATTTTCAGATGATATGGTATTATATAGAGAAAACCCTAAAGGCTCTACCAAAAATATATTAGAACTAATAAATGAATTCAATAAATTTGCAGGATACAAGACTAATATGCAGAAATATATTGTTTTTCTATACACTAATAATGAACTATCAGAAACAAATCAAGAATACAATCCCATTTAAAATCACATCAAAAATAACAAAATAGCTAAGAATCAACTTAAGCAAAGAGGTGAAAGACTTATACTCTGAAAACTATAAAACGTTGATGAAGGAAATTGAAGATGATGCAAAGAAATGCAAAGATATCTTGGATGTGTTCTTGGACTGGAAGAATTAATATTGTTAAAATGGCCATACTACCCAAAGCAATCTACAGATCTAATGCAATGCTTATCAAAATACTCATGACATTTTTCATAAACTTAGAACATATAATCCTAAAATTTATATGAAACCACAAAAGACCCCAAATTGCTAAAGAAGTCTTGAGAAAAAAGAACAAAGCTGAAGGTATGCTCCCTGACTTCAAACTACACTACAAAGGTATAGTAATCAAAACAGTATGGTGCTGACACAAAAATAGACACAGAGATCAATAGAGAGCCCAGAAACAAATCCACACACTTCTGGTCAATTACTCTACAATAAAGGAGGCAAGAATATACAATGTGGAGAAGATAGTCTCTTTAATAAGTGGTGCTGAGAAAACTGGACAGTTACATGTAAAAGAATGAAATCAGAACATTTTCTCACACCATAGACAAAAATAAACTCAAAATGGATTAAAGACCTAAATGAAAGACCTGAAACTATAAAACTCCTAGAGGAAAACAGGTAGAACACACTTTTTCATAAACTGTAACAATATCTTTTTGGATTTGTCTCCACAGGAAAAAGAAGAAAAAGCAAAAATAAACAAAAGGGACTGAATTAAACTTAAAAATCTTTTGCAAAGTAAAGGAAAACATTGACAGAACAAAAACACAACCTACAGAATGGGAGAAAATGTTTGCAAATGATAAGACTGATAAGGGGTTAATATCCAAAATATATAAACAGATAATACCACTCCACATCAAAGAAACAAGCAACCTGTTTGAAAAATGGGCAGAAGACCTGAATAGAATTTTTTCCAAAGAAGACATACAGATGGCCAACAGGCACATGAAAAGATATGCAACATCACTAATCATCAGAGAAATGCAAATGAAAACCACGATGAGATATTACCTCACACCTGTCAGAATGGCAGTTCAGAAACAACAAATGTTGGTAAGAATGTGGAGAAAAGGAAACTCTTATACACTGTTGGTGGAAATGTAAATTGGTGCAGCCACTAAGGGAAACAGTATGGAGATTAATCAAAAATTAAAAATAGAACTAGCATACTATCCAGCATTCCACTCCTGGGTATATATTCAAAGAAAACTAATATGCTAATTCAAAAGGAGATGTGCACCCCAATGCTCATAGCAGCATTATTTATAAGAGCCAAGATATGGAAGTGACCTAAGTTTTCATCAGTAGACAAATGGATAGAGTAGAAGTGGTATATATAAAATGGAATATTACTCAGCTATGAAAAAGAATGCAATTTTGCCATTTGCAGCAACATGGATGGACCTGGAGGGAATTATGCTTAGTAAAATAAGTTAGACAGAGAAAGACAAATGTTTTATGTTATCACTTATATATGGAATCTAAAAAAATAAAACAGATACATGAGTATAACAAAACAGAAACAGACTCACAAATATAGAGAACAAACTAGTGGTTACAGTAGGGAGAGGGAAGAGAGGAAGGGCAGGATAGGGTTAGGAGATCATTAAGAGGTACAAACCACTGTGTATTAAAGAAATAAGCTACAATGATATATATATATATATATTCTTATTATAAAGAAATAAGCTACAGTACAGGGAATATAGGCAATATTTTTCAATAGCTTTAAATGGAGTATAATTTATAAAAAATATTTAATCACAATGTTGTATGCCTGAAATTAATATAATATTGTAAGTCAATTATACTTCAATAAAAATATCATGTTCCTTTAAAAAATGATACAAGACTTTCTGTACTTGAGCAGATGCTAAACTGTTTTGGAAGATTCTGGTAGTTCACTTTTTTTTTTTTAACACCTTTATTGGAGTATAATTGCTTTACAATGTTGCATTTGTTTCTGCTCTATAACAAAGTGAATCAGCTATATGTATGCATATGTCGTCATATCCCATCCTTCTTGCATCTCCCTCCCACTCTCCCTGTTCCAACCCTTTAGGTGGTCACAAAGCACCGAGCTGATATCCCTGTGCTATGCAGCTGCTTCCCACTAGCTATGTATTTTACATTTGGTAGTGTATATATGTCAATTCTACTCTCTCACTTCTTCCCATCTTACCCTTCCCATTCCCCATATCCTCAAGTCCATTTTCTATATCTATGTCTTTATTCCAGTCCTGCCACTAGGTTCATCAGAACCATTTCTTTTTTCTTTTAGATTCCATATATATGTGCTAGCATACGGTATTTGTTTTTCTCTTTCTGACTTACTTCACTCTATATGATAGACTCTAGGTCCATCCACCTCACTACAAATAACTCAATTTCATTTCTTTTTATGGCTGAGTAATATTCCATTGTATATATGTGACACATCTTCTTTATTCATTCATCTGCCGATGGATACTTAGGTTGCTTCCATGTCCTGGTTATTGTAAAGTGTGCTGCAATGAACATTGTGGTACATGTCTCTTTTTGAATTATGGCTTTCTCAAGGTATCTGTCCAGTAGTTGGATTGATGGGTCATATGGTAGTTCTATTTTTAGTTTTTTAAGGAACCTCCATACTGTTCTTCATAGTGGCTGTATCAATGTACATTCCCTCCAACAGTGTAGGAGGGTTCTCTTTTCTCCACACCCTCTCCAGCATTTATTGTTTCTAGATTTTTTGATGATGGACATTCTGACAGGAGTGAGGTGATACCTCACTGTGGTTTTGATTTGCATTTATCTAATGATTAATGATGTTGAGCATCCTTTCATGTGTTTGTTGACAATCTGTATATCGTCTTTGGAGAAATGTCTTTGCAGGTTTTTTGCCCATTTTTGGGTTGGGTTTTTTATTTTTTGATATTAAGCTACATGAGCTGCTTGTATATTTTGGAGATTAATCCTTTGTCAGTTGCTTCATTTGAAAATATTTTTTCCCACTCTGAGGGTTGTCTTTTCATCTTGCTTATGGTTTCCTTTGCTGTGCAAAAGCTTTTAGCTTCATTAGGTCCCATTTGTTTATTTTTGTTTTTATTTCCATTTCTCTAGAAGGTGGGTCAAAAGGGATCTTGATGTGATTCATGTCATAGAGTGTTCTGTCTAAATTTAACTCTAAGAGTTGTATAGTGCCTGGCCTTACATTTAGGTCCTTAATCAATTTTGAGTGTACTTTTGTGTATGGTGTTAGGAAGTGTTCTAATTTCATTCTTTTACATGTAGCTGTCAAGTTTTCCCAGGACCATTTATTGAAGAGGCTACGTTTTCTCCATTGTATATTCTTGCCTCCTTTATCAAAGATAAGGTGACCATATGTGCTTGGGTTTGTCTCTGGGTTTCCTACCCTGTTCCATTGATGTATATTCCTATTTTTGTGCCAGTACCATACTGTCTTGACTACTGTAGCTTTGTAGTATAGTCTAAAGTCAGGGAGCCTGATTCCTACAACTCCGTTTTTCTTTCTCAAGATCACTTTTGCTATTCGGTGTCTTTTTTGTTTCCATACAAATTGTGAAATTTTTTGTTCTAGTTCTGTGAAAAATGCTATTGGTAGTTTCATAGGGATTGCATTGACTCTGTAGATTGCTTTGGGTAGTGTAGTCATTTTCACAATGTTGATTCTTCCAATCCAAGAACATGGTATATCTCTCCATCTGTTTGTATCGTCTTTAATTTCTTTCTTCAGTGTCTTATAATTTTCTGCATACACGACTTTTGTCTCCTTAAGTCGGTTTATTCCTAGGTATTTTATTCTTTTTGTTGCAATGGTAAATGGGAGTGCTTCCTTAATTTCTCTTTCAGGTGTTTCATCATTAATTTATAGGAATGCAAGGGATTTCTGTGCATTAATTTTACATCCTGCCATTTTACCAAATTCATTGATTAGCTCTAGTAGTTTTCTGGTAGCATCTTTAGGATTCTCTATGTATAGTATCATGTCATCTGCAAACAGTGACAGTTTTACTTCTTTTCTGATTTCAATTCCTTTTATTTCTTTTTCTTCTCTGATTGCTGTGGCTAAAACTTCCAAAACTATGTTGAATAACAGTGGTGAGAGTGGGCAACCTTGTTGTGTTCCTGATCTTAGAGGAAATGGTTTCAATTTTTCACCATTGAGAGTGATTTTGGCTGTGGGTTTGTCATATATGTCATTTATTATGTTGAGGTAAGTTCCCTCTATGCTTACTTTCTGGAGGGTTTTTATCATAAATGAGTGTTGAATTTTGTCAAAAGGTTTTCCTGCATCTATTGAAATTATCATATGGATTTTCTCTTTAAATTTTTTAATATGGTGTATCACATTGATTGTTTTGCATATATTTAAGACTCCTTGTATTCCTGGCATAAACCCCACTTGATCACGTTGTATGATACTTTTAATGTGCTGTTGGATTCTGTTTGCTAGTATTTTGTTGAGGATTTTTGCATCTATGTCCATCAGTGATATTGGCCTGTAGTTTTCTTTATTTGTGACATCTTTTGCTGGTTTTGGTATCTGGGTGATGGAGGCCTCTTAGAATAAGTTTGAGAGTGTTCCTCCCTGCTATATTTTGGAAGAGTTTGAGAAGGATAGGTGTTAGCTCTTTTCTAAATGTTTGATAGAAGTCACCTGTGAAGCCATCTGGTCCTGGAACTTTGTTTTTTGGAAGATTTTCAAACAGTTTCAATTTCAGTGTTTGTGATTGGTCTGTTCATATTTTCTATTTCTTCCTAGTTCAGTCTTGGATGGTTGTGTTTTTCTAAGAATTTGTCCATTTCTTCCAGGTTGTCCATTTTATTGGCAGATAGTTGCTTGTAGTAATATCTCTTGATCCTTTCTATTTCTGCAGTGTTGGTTATTACTTCTCCTTTTTCATTTTTTTTCTGTTGATTTGAGTCTTCTCCCTTTCTTTCTTGATGAGTCTGGCTAATGGTTTGTCAATTTTGTTTCTCTTCTCAAAGAACCAGCTTTTAGTTTTATTGATCTTTGCTATTGTTTACTTCATTCTTTTACATTTATTTCTCATCTGAATTTTATGATTTCTTTCCTTCTGTTAACTTTGGGTTTTTTGTTCTTCTTTCTCTAATTGCTTTACATGTAAGTTTATGTTGTTTATTTGAGATTTTCTTGTTTCTTGAGGTAGGATTTTATATAATCTTCCCTTCTAAAACTGCTTTTGCTGCATCCCATAGGTTTTGGGTCATCATATATTCATTGTTATTTGTTTCTAGGGTTTCTTTTCTTTTTTTTTTTTTTTTTTGTGATACGTGGGCCTCTCACTGTTGTGGCCTCTCCCGTTGCAGAGCACAGGCTCTGGACATGCAGGCTCAGCAGCCATGGCTCACAGGCCCAGCCACTCCATGGCATGTGGGATTTTCCCAGACCAGGGCATGAACCCGTGTCCCCTGCATTGGCAGGTGGACTCTCAACAACTGCGCCACCAGGGAAGCCCTGTTTCTAGGTATTTTTAAATTTCCTCTTGGTTTTCTTCAGTGATCTCTTGGTTATTTAGTAGTATATTGTTTAGCCTCCATGTGTTTGTATTTTTTACAGTTTTTTTTTTTCTGTAACTGATATCTAGTCTCCTAGCATCGTGGTCAGAAAAGAAACTTGACATTATTTCAATTTTCTTGAATTTACCGAGGCTTGATTTGTGACCCAAGATATGATCTGTCCTGGAGAATATTCCATGAGCACTTGAGAAGAAAGTGTATTCTGTTGTTTTTGGATGGAATGTCCTATAAATATCAATTAAGTACATCCTGTATAATATGTCATTTAAAGCTTGTGTTTCCTTATCTATTTCCATTTTGGATGATCTGTCCATTAGTGAAAGTAAGGTGTTAAAGTCCCCTACTGTTATTGTGCTACTATGAATTTCCCCTTTTGTGGCTGTTAGAATTTGCCTTATATATAGAGGTGCTCTTATGTTGGGTGCATAAATATTTATAGTTGTTATGTCTTCTTGGATTGATCCCTTGATCATATGTAGTGTCCTTCTTTGTCTCTTGTCATAGTTTTTATTTTAAAGTCTATTTTGTCTGATATGAAAATTGCTAGTCCAGTTTTATTTTGATTTCCATTTTCATGGAATATCTTTTTCCATCCCCTCACTTTCAGTCCCTAGGTCTGACACTTTGTGTCCCTAGGTCTGAAGTGTGTCTCTTGTAGACAGAATACATACGTGTCTTGTTTTTGTATCCATTCAGCCAGCCTATGTCTCTTGGTTGGAGCATTTAATCCATTTACATTTAAGGTAGTTATCGATATGTATGTTCCTACTACCATTTTCTTAATTGTTTTGGGTTTGTTATTGTAGGTCTTTTCCTTCTCTTTTTTTTCCTGCCTAGAGAAGTTCCTTTAGCATTTGCTGTAAAGCTGGTTTGGTGGTGCTGAATTCTTTTAATTTTTGCTTGTCTGTAAAGGTTTTAATTTCTCTGTCAAATGTGAATGAGACTCCTGTTGTGTAGAGTAATCTTGGTTGTAGGTTTTTCCCTTTCAGCACTTTAAAGATGTGTGGTCACTCCCTTCTGGCTTGCAGAGTTTCTGCTGAAAGATTGGCTGTTAAACTTATGGGGATTCCCTTGTATGTTATTTGTTGTTTTTCCCTTGCTGCTTTTAATATTTTTCTTTGTATTTAATTTTTGATAGATTGATTAATATGTGTCTTGGCATGTTTCTGCTTGGATTTATCCTGTATTGGACTCTCTGTGCTTCCTGGACTTTATTGACTACTTCCTTTTCCATTTTAGGGAAGTTTTCAACTATAATCTCTTCAAATATTTTCTCAGTCCTTTTCTTTTCCTCTTCTTCTTCTTCTACCCCTATTATTCGAATGTTTGTGCATTTAATGTTGTCCCCGCAGTCTCTGCGACTGTCCTCAGTTCTTTTCATTCTTTTTTCTTTTTTCTGATCTGCAGTAGTTTTTTCCATTATTTTATCTTCTAGGTTACTTATCTGTTCTTCTGCCTCAGTTATTCTGCTATTGATTCCTCGTGGGGAATTTTTATTTCATTTATTGTGTTGTTCTTCATTGTTTGTTTGCTCTTTACTTCTAGGTCCTTATTAAAAATTTCTTGTATTTTCTCCATTCTATTTCAAAGATTGTGGATCACATTTATTATCATTACTCTGAATTCTTTTTTCAGGTAGACTGCCTATTTCCTCTTCATTTGCTTCATCTGGTGTGTTTTTATTTTGCTCATTCATCTGTTGCATATTTCTCTGTCTCCTCATTTTATTTAACTTACTGTGTTTGGGGTCTCTTTTTTGCAGGCTGCAGGTGCGTATTTCCCATTGTTTTTGGTGTCTGCTCCCAGTGGGTGGGATTGGTTCAGTGGCTTGTTTAGGCTTGCTTGGTGAAGGGGACTGGTGCCTGTGTTCTGGTGGGTGGGGCTGGATCTTGTCTTTCTGGTGGGCAGGGGTACGTTTGCTGATGTGTTTTGGGGTGTCTGTGAACTCAGTATGATTTTAGGTAGCCCCTCTGCTAGTTGGTGGTGTTGTGTTCCTGTCTTGCTAGTTGTTTGGCATGGTGCATCCAGCACTGGAGCTTGCTGGCCATTGGGTGGAGCTGGGTCTTAACGTTGAGATGTCAATCTCTGGGAGAGCTCTTGCCAATTGATATTATGTGGGGTAGAGGTCTCTGGTGGTCCAATGTCCTGAACTCAGCTCTCCCACCTCAGAGGCTGAGGCCTGACACACGGCTGGAGTACTAAGACACTGTCAGGCACACAGCTCAGAAGAAAGGGGAGACAAAAAAGAAATAAAATAAAATAAAATAAAATAAAATATTTAAAAATTATTAAAGGAAAAAATATAAAATTTAAAAAAAAGAGAGCAACTAAACCAATAAGAAATCCACTAGTGATAACAAGTGCTAAATCTAAACTAAGGTAAGCATAAAAATCAGAAACAAATCAGTCACAGACAGCAAACCCCAAGTCTACCGTTGCTCCCAGAATCCACTGCCTCAATTTTGAGATGATTCATTGTCTATTCATGCATTTCACAGATGCAGGGTATATCAAGTTGATTGTGGGGATTTCATCTGCTGCTCCTGATGCTGCATGGAGAAATTTTCCTTTCTCTTCTTTGTTTGCACAGCTCCTGGTTTAACTTTCATTTTGGTCCCACCTCTGCTTGTAGGTTGCCCTCAGGCATCTGTTCCTCTCCCAGACAACAGGGGGTTTAAGCAGTGGCTAATTAGGCTGCCCTTGCTCACTCAGGCCAAGGGGAGGGAAGAGTATGGTAGTCATAATTGGAACACAGGGTGAGTCTGTAGCGACAGAGGCCAGCTTGATATTGCAACAGCCTGAGGTGCTCCCTGTGTTCTCCAGGGAAGTTGTCCCTGGATCACGGGACCCTGGTTGTGGCGGGCTGCACAGGCTTCCAGGAAGGGAGGTGTGGATAGTCACCTGTGCCTGCACAGAGGCTTCTTGGTGGCAGCAGCAGCATTAGCACTTCATGGCCATCTTTGGGGTCTGAGTTGATAGCCGCAGCTTGTGCCCATCTCTGGAGCTTACTTAGGTGGTGCTCTGTCTTCTGTGGACATGGGGGAAGGAATCCCTTCTCCTCATGCACCCCAAAACAATGGTCTCTTGCCTCTTGGCAGGTCCAGACTTTTTCCTGGACTCCCTCCTGGCTAGCAGTGGTTCACTAGCCCCTTCAGGCTGTCTTCACACAACCAACCCCAGTCCTCTCCCTGGGCTCTGACCTCTGAAGCCTGAACATCAGCCCCCAGCGCCCACCTGCCCTGGCTGGTGAGCAAACAAGCCTATCGGGCTGGTGAGTGCTGGTCGGCACTGATTCTCTGTGCGGGAATCTCTCCACTTTGCCCTCCGCACCCCGGTGGCTGTGCTCTCCTCCATGGCTCTGAAGCTTCCCCCCTCTGCCACCCGCAGTCTCTGCCCACGAAGGGGCTTCGTAGTGTGTGGAAACTTTTCCTCCTTCACAGCTCCCTCCCAGAGGTGCAGGTCTTGTCCCTATTCTTTTGTCTCTGTATTTTTCTTTTGCCCTACCCATGTATGTGGGGATTTTATTGCCTTTTAGGAAGTCTGAGGTCTTCTGCCAACATTCAGTAGGTGTTCTATAGGAGTTGTTCCACATGTAGATGTATTTTTGGTGTACTTGTGGAGAGGAAAGTGATCTCCACGGCTTACTCCTCCGCCATCTTGAAGGTCCCTTTGGTAGTACACTGTAAAAAAAAAAAACTTTAAAGTTTTACTCACAGAAAATTTTGGATATGCATATAAACACTCATATGCATAAACCATTTACATACTTCTTGTCACCAAGGCAGTTTTCAGACCTATAATTTGTACCATGTTGCTCAGGTCTATGAGGGCAACTGAGTGGCCTCTGTATTCTCCCTGTAGTGCTGCACCTGTTTAACAGTTGAAACTAGTGTTCCATTCATTCATTCACTGAAGGAAGCTAATTGGTAAAACATTTTACATGGTCAGAAATGTTCTGAATGAAAGTATCTCTGTGTCCCTGTTGTTACTCCATAGCTGTAAACATTCATTTCTCACTGGTCTTTCAGAAATTGGTTGAAATTCATGAAGACTCCAGTATGTGGCTTATAATAGGAAGCTCAGATTCTCATGGGCTTTTTGCTTCTGTCCCTCCACTTCCTGCTATCAGGATGGGTGAGGTAAGCCTTAGACACTGGAGGCAGCTTGCTCTGGTGGAGCTGGCTGGCTTGGCAGGGCTCGGAGCCCTACCAACTGCTGGTCTTATGCCTTATGTTGTCTGGTTTCAATTTTCTGATTTCTAAAGTCCAGGATACATGGGGGTCTGCTGTGGGATTACAATAATTTATGTGAAGTACCTGAATCATGGAAGAAAGTTAGGTTTTTCAGCTGCTTTTATGCACATGTTCATTTAATCAACACATTATCCTCTTTGTTTTCCTTCATCAAATATTTTGAGCATGTGGGAGATTTTATGTTATCTGGCTAGGAGTTACGCTATGTTTAATGTTTGTGTAGATGTAGGTGGCAGAGGCACTGATTTCCTCTAAAGTTTTTTTCTTTCCCCTCTTGTCTTCAGACTACGTTAAAAACATCTTCTTAAATAGAGCCTGTCTTGTAGCTCAGTTAGTTGTAATCCACTCTTAGTTCAGTGTGCTGGAGAGTTTCACACTGGGAGGCAATGGTAAGGTTACTGATGGGGAAATGAGTGGTTTTCTTTACTAAAATGAGAGAGGAGACTGAAAAAGGTAAAATTAAATTTTAAAAAAACCATGAATGCATCCTTAGGCAGGTCAGATTTGAAGAGTACCTAAAAGAAATGAAGAGCCTGGAAATTTATTCTCTCAAATACTTTGTGTACATGTCCTCTTGAAAAGTTGTTGCATGCCCTTGGTTTTGAATTTGTCCTTAGATTTTACATTAAGGAAGTCCTGGGTTGATAGGAAGCTGAAGCAAAGCCTTCTGAGCTCTGCTAACTGTAAGGAGAAAATAAAGGAACTGAGGAGGTAAAGCTTCATTTCCTCTCCTCTGCAGTCAGGACCTTCAGAGGGGAGAGGGAAGACATAGAAATACTAGGATTAGTATTGGAGGGAAGAGAATTTGGGGACAAGTGACTGCTCCCCTGAGAATACGGGAGGGTGAGGGAGGGCTGCTGGGAGCCTCTAGAAGAGATGTTACAGGTTGTCACTTTCTCTGGGTAATGGGAGCTGGAGGGGTACACAGTGCAGGGCTCCGGGCACTGCCAAAGCTAGCTATTCTGCAAGAGAGACAAGAGAGAATATAAAGAACCCCATCCTATTGCTACAGAAACAAAATTCTCCTCCTCCCATCCCATACCACACCAATCCAAAATGGACTGAGTTATTTTAAAGACAAGATTCAGTTTATGAGGCTGAACTAAGATTAATACATAGGGCTAAATATTTCTCCCCACCTCTTTCCTACACCCTGTGGTAGGGGACTCCGGGAAAAGATCAGATCATTTCAGTTAGAAGACATAAATGAACTCTATTTCCTCTGCACATTTAAATATAATGAATTCACTTGCATATATAATAAGTACTTATTTTTTATTCATATGAGCCTGTAAGTATATCTGATTTTTTTTTAATTTAAACTTCTTCTCAAATTACTGGCTTTTTAGGAAAAAAAAAGAGTTTTTACCATTTGCAAATACTTTCAAATACTTTTTGGGCACCTAATATATGTGCAACACTTTGTTCCACATTGACAAATCCTAATCTGGATCCCTAGTGTGGAGTGCAGATGTGACAAGATTTCTGCTAAAAAAAAAAAAAAAAAAAAGTCGACTTGACTCTATAATCCCAAATTGGGCACTAGCACATATCATCTGGTAGAAGCAGCTGATGGTCATAATTCCTGTTGTCAATCTCCTTCACCTTACTACACACACCATGCACACACATAGACTACAAAGAAAATTTGCTAATTAGGTAAAAGAGAGATTTTAAACTTACTGCAGCAAGGGAGAGCATATCTTTAACAGAACTAGTGGTTTCCCAAAAGGAGGAATGTAGGGAAGTATATTTATTGGATTCTTAAGGCCTGGGCTGGATAATCTGTGGTCAAGTCTAGCAAGGTAGAGAACTGATGTAGTTGTACAGTTTGGATAGGTGGGCTAGTGGGTATTGGGTCTTCAAGGGACCTTTGAAAAACACTCTACTAGCCTTTATAAATAAGCAATTTTAATTATCTTCCAGGAGCAGATATTTTCTGGCCTCACTAGTTGACTACAGACATGGGAAAGTGATCCTGGTCCCAATATTGTTTAATATAGTATCATTGGTTTCAGTTCTCATTAGTGTTAAAAGATAATTTTCAGAAAAAGAGAAAATCATGACTCTCAAACTGATATACAAATGAACACATTTAAAATATTTATATATATATATATATATCAAAAATCATTATTTTACTCATTTAATGAGAGAACTAGGCAGATGTTGTAATCAGTTCAAAGGAGAAGATAAAAAGGGCAAATATTGTATATATGGAGTAAAGGAATTGAATTGTAAATGGAGGCAGAACTGTTTTTTTCTACCAGAGGTAGGGAAGTCAATCAAAACTCTACTGGAGAAGACAGAATTTGCATGACTAGCAACTTACAAGGAGTCATAAAATAGCCTAAAGACAATAAAAGACTGGAATCTGATTATCCAGAAGGGTTGTATCATTTGTAGATAAAACAGAGATGCCATTTGTAGACTATGCATAGTTTTCAATTGAAACACAGTTTATTCTATATTACTGTCTTTTCAAAATATTTTTTGCTAGTTCATATCCATTCCTTACACCTCCATTACATCCATAATATCATTGCCAAATGCCTTGATGAGGGTGGAGCCCTAGTTTTGACCACATATCTGTGTCTACCCATCTAGTCTCCCTGTCAAAGAAGAGAAGAAGATGAATATAAGATCACTCATTCCTGATAAGACTGTATTTCCACATCTCTTTATTCACACATTACCTTTAAATAATTTATTGTCACAGCACGGGTTTCAGTGGCAAATCATGACAGCTTACAGCTATATTGAGAAGGAGAGATGGAGAGGGCCATGGACTGGAACCAGAAACACCCACTAACACAGAAAAAGCCTAAAAGAAGAAGATGTGTGGCTTGACCGACAGTCAAGATTCAACCAGATGAGAAAAAGCAGTATCCGCTGGGAACAGCAGTGAGACCAAGCTCACGCCAATTCACACAGATAGTCAGCTGCAGAAGCTGATATTCAAATGCTGGCCTGATTCCAAGTACATGCACTTTCCAATTTATCTTTTTTATTCTTTTCACTCCTTTTCATTTCAAACCTGATACTCTCTGTTCAAATAAGAATATAGGTTTATTTGAAAGATTTGTCCTTTTGATTAGATCAACCTACCTCTAACAAACATATCCTTTACCATCTACACAAGAGGTACTTTATTCCTAGCTATGAGCCCATTCTTCGAGAAAATGGCAATATGTTTCAAAAATCCAAATATAATTTATTCACATCAATTGTAGAGCCAGTCTACTTACCACTTGTGAAAGACAAGATTCATTGGATAAATAGTTTTATTCAGGTTATTGGGATAGGAGTAAAGTTCATTAGTGATGAACATTTTAAATAAGAAGAAAGGGACCTGAAGATTTACAGAGACTGGTGGGCAAGGGAATCATTCCAATCATCTGCAAATTTATGGGAGTGAGGAGGGAGAATGAAGACTAGTCTTATCTTGGAATATGTGAGGGCAGACTGGTCCTTTATGGCTAGCCATTTCCCACCCTTACTGGGTCATCAGAAATGGGCAATGACCAGCAAGACTGACAAAGGACAAGGAGTGTTCCATCACAGAATGATTGGCCACACCAGGTCTGCCCGTGTGGAGCTACTTCTCTATAAGAAGCCTCGGCCACCATGCCTTGTTCTTAATGTCCAGACCAGAAACCACCTTCTTCACAAATGTTCATGCTTAACTGTCATCCCTACTGTCTCATTCTATTCTAGAACCCTGTGGAAAGTTGCTTTTGGTTTTTTGGGAGGGGATAACCCAAGCGATAAGAATTTGGTCTGCAAATTCAGATGAGGGCCAGCTCTGGTTCCCACTTCTCAGCAAATGTCATACTCCCATTCTCTTCAATACCAAAGAACATTTTTTTTTTGCAACTTCCTCAAGGTAGAGGGTGAATGGGAGTTTACTTCTGGTTCTCCCTTACCCTATGTTGTAGGTTTATGTGGTTCTGTCTTTAAAGAAGTGGGGTGTCCTATTAGACCTTCACCTGAAGAGGGCCCTTGACTGTGAAGGACTTATTCAGCCTTCGTGAATTCTGTAGTCATGAGGTTTATGTGGTTCTATCTTTAAAGAAGTGGGGTCTCCTATTAGACCTTCACCTGAAGAGGGTCCTTGACTGTGAAGGGCTTATTCAGCCTTCGTGAATTCTGTAGTCATGCCCAAAGAAGTGTACACAACGCATGCTCAGGTTTTCCTCGTTTGCAAATGTCCTCAGGACAAAAATGGCTTAAATGCTTGGGTTCCAGATTTCATTTAGATTTTGTCCTAACAATTTCTAACCATTTTGCAATCTGTTTGATAGTTTTAGGAAGATTTTTTTAATAGATTATTTGGCATTTTTAGTTGTTTTTCTTCAGTGGGTTGGTTTAAACAATGTACTTTGCCATATTATCAGAATTGAACCTCCACTGGATCTTGAAAGGGCAGAGATGTAATACCTATCACTGATTCTAGAGATGCTTTTGGTTGCTAGGAAAACAAAACAATTCATATTGACTTACACAATAAGTGATCACATAACTAAAAATCCCAGAGATTAGGGATGCCTTCAGGAGTAGTTTTATTAGGACTCTGTCTTTGTTTCTCTACTATTTTCTTGACTGCTCTTTTCAGTGTATTGGCCTCATTCACCAACCAGCTTTATAAGGTGAATGCTGAAAGTAACTGGTACAACATTTTCCTTGCTCATAGTTTTGGGGAAAGAATGCTTCTTCCAATAAACACGGAATTTATCACTGTGTCTGGAAGATTCAATTACTGCAGCTAGTTTAGTTCAATTAGAGTCTCCCTGAAGTTGGGGACATATTATTGCCATTTATGTAACAAACTTGCTACACAAAGAAGAGGAAAAAATGGATATTTGGGGGACAACCAAAATGGCAGAGAATGTAGGAGAGAAGAGTGGGAAAGCTTTGGAGGCTTGAAGTGTGAGAGAAGAGAGCTAAAAGATTAAAAATGTGCATAAGGAGGACACTGGGACTGACAGAGAGACCTCACAATTTTGCTGAGGACTGGCACTGTTATCTTCACTGGATATAGAGAAGTAATTACAATGAAATATATTGACCCTATAGCTCCAAATCAGAGAGCCCTGCCTCTTATCATATTTAAAGACTTGTCAGTTTTTTCCATATGAAAACATTATTATTAAGAAAATATCCCTTAATTGTCGAATGCCCGCTCACCACAGGGTGCTTTGCAGGTCCTAGAACAGATCTATGCCCCTTCTGGGAGGGAAATCCAGTATTTAAGTGACCAATTCTAGAAATGTCTATAAAATAAATAAATATTTGGTAAATGTACAAAGAAACAAAGAAACGTAGAAGAGCTTCTCCAGTCTGATTGCTGTTTTTACAATTTGAAGACTATTTTTAAAAGGAGATTTGAAGCTTCCTGATGGTTTATAGCTTTGGGGGATCCCGAAAATACAGGAACCTGAACCTTTGATGTCTATTGAGAGGAAAACAAGAAAGGTCTGGGCATTCAAATCCTTGTTCAGTGGGAATATTGAGAGACCTCAGACAAACTACTTCACCTACCTGAATCAGCTTCCATCTGTAAAATTATTGATGTGTTTTTATATCAAAACTCAGACCATCCTCAGCTTTTAAAGGTGTGCAAATTGTGTCATGCAAAGATTTCATAGGCAAGTGTGCTCTCTTTCATTGTACAGCTCCTGTATAAAACTCCACCAAGCAATGGGGAAAATGCCTTCACTGTCAGTGAAGGTCACCCTGGGAAATAGGGACTTATGTTTAGTGAGCAACTGAGTTTTATTATCAGTTCAGTCTTTCCTGTTGAAAAGTGAATTACTATAATGAGCTCTAATACATGCAGTCAATAAATAGGCACGGCATGCTGATTGACTAGGGACTCCTCTGTACCTTAACAATCTTATGTCTAGATTGAGGTTTTCAAGGCCCAACTTTTCCATTGCCTCTCAAAGAGGCTGTTCAAGTTTTCTAATACTACTAACAAGCCATCCCAAACTGAAACTACAAGAGCTGTCTGTTTATTATCATCTTTCACAGTTCTGGGTGTTGACCAGACTTAGACAGTTCCTGCTTAGAATCTGAATCATTCTGAAGTCTTTTCACTTGTGTGAAAAGTTTCAGATATCTGGAGGCTGAAAGAGCTAGGGTGCCTCAGAAATCTCTGGGTGGTCTCTCAGCGTGGTCTTTCCAGCAGGGCAGCTGCAGCGTAGCTGACTTCTTACATGGAAGTACTGGACTGCAAATGCACTTGTTCTGAGAGAGATTCAGGTAGAAGGTGTATGGCCTTCTAGTACTCAGTATCAGAAGTCAGCATTGTCACTTCCAGTTCATTCAAATTGTTACTGAACCAAACCTGGGTTCACTCACCCACTGCACAGCAAAGCCAATAAACTGATCCCAGGTTGTGGTGAAGGAAAGTACATCATTTATTGCAGGGTGTCGAGCAAGGAAAATGGGCAGTAAATACCCCCAAAACCCAAACTCCCAGATGGCTTTTAGGGAAAGGGTTAAAGGCAACATTTGGAGAGAGGATTGTAGCTAGTAGACTTTCTTCTGATTGGTTGATGGTGAGGTAACAAGGTGATGTTTTAGGAATCTTAATCATCAACTTTCTGGTTCCAATCATTCTGGGATCTACGTACTTGTGGTTAGCATACAGTCACTATCCTCATCCTGGTTGTGGGTATCGGTTTCTGCAGTACAACTCAAAGACATGCATCAGATGGTTATGTATATCCCTTGAGGAGGAACTAGGACTCTGTTTTATCACTGAACTAGTATTTAAACCATCATTAGTTTTCTTGTTTAATTGGTTTTCCTTTGTCTCTGCATTCCCTCACTTACTAATTAGTAACTTCTTGATTCTGTTCTTTGGAACTCAGGAAAGGCCTAGGAGACTAAAGCCTTTTTCTACAAATAAGCAACAGGGGACACAGAGGGTCTTTCATAACTGGAAGGGCCCCAAGGGTCCTGCTCAGTTTCATAATCTTTAGAAGAATTGAGTCATTGAAGCCCATGTTCAAGAGAGGGGAATTAAACTTCACCTCTTGATGGCTGGAATATCAAAGACTTGTGGAATGTTTTAAATTATCCACAAAGACTGTTATTCTACAATAAGAAATGTATTCTTTTAACTGTGATGGGCTTTTCAAGAGTCTTATATTTAAGCCAAAATAATTGTTAGAAGTAGAAAGAGCTTTGTCCATGATCAGTTCCTTATTTAACTGGGAATTAGCATACAAATCCATGAGTATTAAGCACCAGGAACATTAGGAGTAAGAGAAAAGTCCCTGTGGTGGGGGAGACAGAGGACTTATAGGACAAACCAAAGGAACTTAGATGGCTGGTTCTGGTAAAGCTGTCAAAAAACAAAAAACTGAATGCCAGCATGGCATTCCTGTGTTCCAGCTCCTGTTGTGCTATCACCCCCTCAGTGTGACCTTGGATGGCAGGTCACTTCCCTTCTGGGGCCACTTTGTCCTCATTTGTAAAATATAAAATTAAAGTAGACACTTTCTAGAGCCCCTTCTGGTTCTGATATTCCACAATCTTACTATTGCTTTAAATACTGAAACATTTCCTTAAAAGGCAAGAAATTAAAAGTCTTGACCTTGGCTATTAATATCATCTGTGCCAACAATTAATGGGTTGAAATGAATCACTGAGGGTGAAAGACACCATAGCCAGGGAAGGGGATGTCAGTGGAGACCTCATTCAAGAGACAATGGGAAGAGACAGCTGGTATATTTTACACAATTCAGCTGAGACAGAAAAGAGGAAATGACCTCTGTAGGCCTTCACTGAAAAAATAGTCTAAATTGTCATATTGCTTTGTTGATGCTCAGATACTGCCTCCCAGTTTGATCATAGGAAAGGAGAAAGTATAATCTAAGAGCACTCATTAGTGTAACTTAAGAGCACTGGAGAATGCTTTGACTCTCAGAGGGAGGACCCCAATTTTTTTTTTTTTTTTTTTTTTGCGGTACCCGAGTCTCTCACTGTTGTGGCCTCTCCCGTTGCAGAGCACAGGCTCCGGACGCGCAGGCTCAGCGGCCACAGCTCATGGGCCCAGCCGCTTCGCAGCATGTGGGATCTTCCCGGACCGGGGCACGAACCTGTGTTCCCTGCATCGGCAGGCAGACGCTCAACCACTGCATCACCAGGGAAGCCTGACCCCAAGTTTTGATGACATTCTGTTCAGCAGTGTGGGCCCCTTAATGAATTTTTGGATAAGCTAAGTATAGAAACATTTTTTTCACTTCTTTGAAAAACTATGTTTGGTCCAGAGCACATCCTTCTGGGCAGTCTGGTTCCAGGCTTGTTCATTGTCTCTGAGCTACTTTCTGTACCTCTTTTCAAATTGCAGGTAACTGAAGGATATGCAAATTTGGTCTTGTCCAGGAGAGTTTCCATTGACTTCTTTCCCCACTGTGGAAGAGTTATTTTGCCTCCGTTTGCAATTTGATTCCTTTACTCTATATGTTTGTGCTTTTTGACATTTACTCTGAGCCACTTCCTTTATGTTATATGAATTAACTAAAATCTGTAAAATGTGTTAAATTTGATATCTGTATGAAAGTGAAGTTTGCCTTTTTCTTAAAATTATCATTTAACATAAGGTTGGACCTGAACTTAGTTTAAAATAGTGGCTGGAGAGAGATTTAAACTGTTCTCCATTAGTAGTAAACAGGATTTTGGAGATTTGGGGAGCTGACAGCTTTGAGAAGAAAACAGTCAAGCAACCACAGAGCTGTGGGAAGGAGAAGGAAGGCCAGAGCAACATGGGAAGTTATGGGGTGGGATAAGGAGGTGGGGGATGGAGTGTATAGAGTGGGGTTGGGAAAAATGACTGAGGAGAAGGCAAGTGAGAAATTCCACATGGAAGGGGGATGAAAGAACTTTAAAGACACTCAAGTCTACTGTTAAACTACGTTGATCTGTATTTGTGATGCTTCAATGGGCCTTTTAATATATTTTCATTTATTACTCATTTATTTGGTAACAAGTGAAGACACCCAAAGCTTTGCATTCATGGCACTTTGCAGGATGAATAGAGATGTATTGTGTGACAACAGGGATACAGGTTGTAGCAAAGACAAAAAAAAGAAAATCAGAGGCCCTCCTACCTCCAAAAGTTATAGAAATATTGAGAGGGGCTTTACTTACCACAGGGGATGTGACTTTGAGCTATGCTATCATAATATTAAAGAAAATGGTAACCTCAGAAGTATGGAAGGTGTTGATATCAAGGCAGCTGAAATGTAAGGAAAAAGGGAAGAGAAGGACTTGTACCTTCTCCAATAATGGTACTTCATACAACTTTTCTTCTAAGGGCAATTAGAAAGGTGGGAACTTGAAAAAAATCTACTTGAGGGTCTTGAAGAGCTAAAAGAGTTGTGAAGAGTAAATGAGCCAAGATGCAGAAGATGCAGAAGGATAGAGTGGTGTTGAGAAAGCTTCAGCCCTGGAGGTGCCAGATTATTCCAGAAAAGAGATGACAGCAGCTCATGTGACAGCCTCCCAGGGCTGGGGTGTAAAACTTGGAGTAAAGTTTTGTGCTTAAGTTAGACCCAAAGGTTTACACCCCAGGGCTCAGTAAACTGGAAGTTAGCCAGCTTCCAGTCACAGAGAGGCCTGGGAAGACTCAACATTTGAAGCTGGATTAGGGTGATCATATTACTGGTGGCCCTAGGAATCTAGTGGAAACAAGTGAAATCCTCTATGGAGGAAAATAATCATCTCATATTTGAAATTTTTTCTATGGTTAGTTTTTATGATACAGATTTTTAGCAAGTTAGGAAAAGAAGGAGACTTTTAATCTGAGAAAAGTTTTAATCTGATTAAGTTTAACCTAAACCTAAACAACACCCCCAAAATATAGCAAAATTATACTAAATGGTGAAAGATTCTACCAGTTATGAACTTAATTATTTGCAGCTTAAATTGATAGAGTTTTGTTGTCTTACATAATCAGAAGTCTGGAAGATGGTGGTTGTTGGTTCAGTGGTTCAAAGGTGTTAGGGCCCATGTCTCTGTGATTCTTGTAATAGGATAAAATCACATAATGGTTAGGAACACAGATTCTGCCACCAGACAAACTTGGTTCAAATCCTGACCCCACTCTTTCTTAGTCATGTGACCTTGCACAAACCATATCATCAGTATTGTCATTTGTAAGATAATGAAAATGATAGCTATCTTAAGAGATATTGCAATGATTAAAAGGGCCAATATATGAAAATCACTTAGAATAATACCTGGCACATAGTAATTGCTACATAAGCATTAGCCATTGCTATGGGCTTAACTGTATTCTCCCAAAATTCATATAATCAAGCCCTAACCTCCAAAGTGATGGCGTTTGGAGATTGGGCCTTTGGAAGGTAATTAGGTTTAGATGAAGTCAAGAGGGTGGGGACTTCTTGATGAGATTAATATCCTTATAGGAAAACAGCTTGCTCTCATTTAAGACCACAGTGAGAAGGGGGCTATCTGCAAGTCAGGAAATGAACTCTCAACGGGAACCAAATCAGCTATCACCTTGAACTTACCAGCTTCCACAACTCTGAGAAATAAATGTCTGTCATTTAAGCCACCTGGTCTGTGACATTTTGTTATAGCAGCCTGAGTAGAATAATACAGCTAGTATTATATATGTTTCCTATGCTAGTTACTCTATAACCACAAGATGGCTACTGAACTCCAGTAGTTACATCTGTATTCCAGGTACAAAAAAGGGAAAGAGAAAAGAGAAAAGACTATGCCAGTTGCCACCAAACCTTTTTATCAGGAATGCAAAAGCTTTCCTAGAAATTCCACATAGAAAACTTCCCCTTACATCTTGGACAAAACTGAGGCCAGCCTTGAGCTAACTGCTGGACAAGCTGAATGATGAGGGTACCATTTGTTCATTCATGCAGACAGCATTAGGGAACTCTGCATTTACCTAAACAAGTCAGAGTTCTGTTAGCAGGGAGAGAGGTGGTAGAGGAGAAGAATATTGAGGGGGCAGATAGCAATGTCTATTTTATGTACTGTATGTTTCTCTTTGCTATGTAGGGAAAAATATTGTGCTTTGATGGAAAGCCATTCACCCTCTAGAGCATTTTCTTCTTGGTTATCTGATATTGATTCTATGGGAGCTATTTTACAACTCTATAAATTGTAGATAACTGATAAAATGCAAAATAATTCATGTCTGTAGACTTGGCAAATGAACTCTGTGCATTGGCAGATTTTCTCTCAGGGAAAACCAGTTCTATTTCTTATTTGCATACTCATTTCAATATTCCCAAAACATAATGAACTGGCTGTAACATCTTACTAGTTTCCTCCTTAATGAGTTAAATAAAATCTTTAAAAATGTAATCTTTTCTTGTCTGTATGACTCATGATTTTACTTTTTTCTTGAAAATTTTATTTTAAGAGCCAGAAAAATCTAAATCTTTTAAATGCTATACTTTGCTTTTTATTTATTTTTTTTAATCTCAGGTACTTACAACATGTCTAAAACATATTAGGAGCTCATTTAATATTTGATGAATGGATGGATGAATGAATGGTTAGATGAAGGAATAGTACCAGTTATTTAAAGGCAACAGAGTTCTCTTATAGAATAACTATTTATTAAATGACTATACTTGATGGAAGTATCTCTTAAGAATGTACAATTCCTTTGCTCCTTTTGACTTATTAACTTGCAAATAATACCCTATTCTTCAGGAAAAAAACACTCTTCAAATAACTAATATGGATTTATTATCTGAGATGAACTACTTTTTGTGATTTAAATTTATGAAATAACTTATGAATTACATCCCAGAGGGAAGTTAATATGGTGAGTAACTAGAATAAGTGTTTTTGTTGTTGTTGCTGCTGCTGTTGTTCTTTATTTAGATGATCAACCTTCTTATTATGAAAGCAATTCATGGTTATTTTAACAAAATAGTCAAAAAATATGAATACAAATTTAATAATGTCTTTTCCCAAGCTTCACACACTCAGCTTGGTATACATCTTTTTTCAAGATCTAGGATTTGGGTTAAAATGTTTGCACCCCCATTTTCTAACTATGTAGTATTCATCAGGTTGGCTAACATATCTGAACTTCAGTCTCCATGTCTGTAAAAAGAAGATAAAAACCTTCCTGACAAAGTTTACACAAGGATCCACATGGATGATGTAAGTAAAGCACAACACAGTATCTAATACCATGGACTCTCAACAAAAATTAATCTTTAGCACCAAAAAAGAGGAAGGATCCAAAATTCTTGCTGACAGTCTTTCTTCTGGATTTCTTTAGATTTATAGTTATTATTTTACATTATAAAAGGAAGTTAGGCAGTGAGAGATTGAACATCTAAATGGACAACGGCCAGACCGTACATGATAATATAACTCTGACCCACAATTTCTACAGCAATGAGCCTAGGAAACCAAACCACAGCCTCCATAGCAATCAGCCCAGAACACTTAGGACTTGGTCAATGACTGCCAGCTTTCTTATTTTTTGCCCTGGTTTCCAGCTGAGGACCAACCACAGAAAGATAAATGTGCTTTACAAACCAGTCAGACAAGATGCACCACTTAACTGTCCGCTTGCATCTTGTGGTGCAAGCAATTTCCAATCAGGGCATTCTCAAGCTGTCCTTGTTTCTCAATATAAAATTTTCCTATTCTCCTAGCTGCCTTTGAGTCTCTTCTAAATGTAAGTGATGGCAGTTGACTTCCTTGCTATAGCATACTCTGAATAAACAGTCTGTGTTTGTTCTAATTTGGTGGTCTTTATTTCCATGCAGGGCTTATCTCTAAGGGAGGAAGCAGAGGAAGGGGAGACAATGTGATTTCTAGCACTTTGTATGTTTCAAGGTATAAAGGAAAGAAAACAAAAGTTTTTCCTGTGGGCTTGATATTCATAAGTGGATGAAGAATCAGATCTAGAGAAAGAAAACAAACCTTGAAATGATGTGAGAAAGAATCTGGAGAAGAGGGATGCTGAAGGCACCAAGGTGAATTGGACCATCTCACTCTCTTGTTCTAAATATATAAATCAAAACCATAAGAGATGTTGAGAAGAAATAAAGATGTATGTATCCCTAAACAGGAATCCTGCAACAACAAAAACAGCAAAAATAGCTGATCACATAAAACTTTGACCCCAAGCCATGTCTACAAGTAACTGCATTAGGTAGCCTTTGCTGAGATGGTGGAATTTCCACTTCCCTCCAGTGTAATGAATTTGCTTTGCAGAAAAGTGAAATAAGTGAGAACATAAAGTAAATATTTTGAAAAATTTCAGAGAAACTTCAAAAATATCCTAATGTTATTCAATTCTTTATCATGGACCAAAGCAAAATTATTATGAAGTATGAGGCACTCACAGGTAATCCTGTGAAATAGATATCTTCAAAGATCATTTTCAGAAAAAGGTAAAATCAAAATTTCATAGTGATTAAATGCATGTGAAATTTTTTATTTTACTCATATTATATAAGGGAACCAGGCAGAAGTTATGACCAGTTCAAAGGAAAAGTCAAAACAGCACAGAGTTATGTATATGGGGAAAAGAAGTGTTGAGATGAATTGCAAATAGGATAAAACAAATCACAAATGGAACTGTTTTTGTTTTTGTTTTTTTCCAGGCAGGGTGGGAGTGGGTTGAGGAGTCAAATCACTGCTAGACAGTAATATGAATATTTATTTATTTATAATATATATAACAGGATTCCCCCTCTATCTAAAAGTAGAGCATTCCTATGAAAACTTTTGTAAGCCAAAATGTCATTAAGCAAAGAAGCAATTACCTTAAGACATATCTTGCTAATGAATGCACACAATAAATCAAGATAAAGCACAGATGCTCACAGACACAGTTCAAACCTATTGTGGCTTAATGCTATTACTGATGCAAACTTGGGTCTGCTCACCAGAGTGCAGTAAAGTCAATCTACTAACACTGGGTTGCAGTGAAGGAAAGTACAGTGTTTACTGCAAGGTGTTCAACATGGGGCCATGTAAGGAGAATGGTCAGCTCATGCTTAAAAGACCCAAACTCCCTGATGGCTTTTGGGGAAGGGATTTTAAAGGCAAGTTGAGGGAGAGGGCCACAGGATGCCTGATCAGCTTGTAGACATTCTTCTGACAGGTTGGTGGTGAGGTAACAGGGTGGTATTTATTTCAGGAGTTAACATCATCAACCTTCTTGTTCCAGCTGGTCTGTGGTCAGCAGTTAAATTCTTCCACCTAGTGGGAGTTTTAGTATCTGCAAAACAACTCAAGGTTATGGCTCAGGATATTATCTATAGCCCTTTAAGAGAAATTAAAGGTCCTTGACTTTATTAATATTTTGTCTTGCTTGAATGTTTTCCTTTGTTTCTTCATTTTCTCATTTCTCCGAGTAAATTTGATCTCTGGAAATAGGGGAAGACCTAGGAGGCTAAAGCTTTTCTACAAACAAGAGGTGGGGGACACAGGGGTCTGTTCCTGGGAAGGCCTCACAGGGTCCTTCACAGGAACCCTCACAGGGTCCTCCCAGGAAGGAGCTTGGTTTCAGTGCTGTGATGCTGAGTGTGGTTACCAGAAAGGAGCTTGGTGGTGCCACTCTCCCTGCTCAGGGCTGCCCACTGCTTCTATTATGGCTCACTGCAAAACCAATGCTATTTTTGCTTTTCACCTTTTTGTTGCAAAAGCAAAAATCCTCTTCAAGTTTCTTTCAGTTAGAGAAAACAGGTATTAATGTAGGTCTTTCATAAAGCAAAGTGGTGTAAAGAAAAGTTTTGAAAAGTAGAGGATACCTGTACTTACAAATTACAAAGAGTTGCAAAATAGCTTAAAGACTATTTTGATGAACAGGGCTGGAATCTGATAATCCAAAAGGTATGCTATGGATGACACATAGTTTTCTATTGAAAGAAAACAAATTTTCTGCAATACATAATTTTAAGAAAGTGAAATTCACAGGGTTAATAGAGGCAGAAATTCACTAATTCCTGAAAAGGCAGTAAATAACAAAAGTCTGGCTTCAGTCTATTTCTCAGAGCTACTCAACCAGGAGTAACTGTGTGAAAACAGTTGGGATTATCTAAGCACTATAAATTCTAATGTGTCACTTAAAAGGCCTCAGAGGACCACATTTCAAGCTGTAGATACATAAAACAGAGTCCACTTCCCTGCTTCCATCTACCCCTGAATCCCTTCCTCCAGCTTATTATTTACTTTTAGTATTTTAGGCACCAGGACTTTCCTTCAGTGATATTTATTGAATCACCTCCATATACTGTGCTTTGTTCTCTCTGCTGAGGATTCAGAGATGACAAAACCTGCTCTTTCCTCAGATGACATTACTCAACCCTCTTGTCACACTCAGATATGAATGACAAAAAAGTTGGTGGCAGGTATAAACGCATTGAGATCCCTGAGCTGGAAAAGTGCTGCAAAGACCTGCCGATATTACAGTGTCTGACTTTCATTTTTCTGATTCTCTGGGTGTATCAGGGTTTGTTTCCTGCTTCTGAAGCAAGAAGCACACACAAGGATGGGAAAAATGGAAGCTCTTCATACCATCAGGACAACATCGAGCAGAGTCAGGATGACCTGTGGTAGGAGGGTGAGGGATACATGTTATATGAAGGGACAAAAGTTATCAGGCTTTATTCCTATCAAAGCTCAATTAGCCAAAGACCACCAGAGGCCAGGTTTTAGTCAGGCAGAATCAAATTTAATGACTCAAATCAGTGGCATAGCTCCCAAAGGAGCTATCTGCTGCTGTCCAAGAGGGAGGAGGGAAGCTCTTTGGTTAGATTTGGGTTCCTTCTGGAGGTTTCTGAGAAGGGTCTCATTTCTGCATATCTGAGGTAGGCTTAAGGGAAGCAGCAATTAACAAGAGGTTCAGTGCTATTTGGAGGCAAAGTATGCTCAGCAATTGGGTCTCCTAAGTAATAGGAATGGCAAATGGCTCTAGAGCTGTTATTGTTAAATAAGCAGTAGTCATGCAAAGAGGGTATCATTTTGGAACTAAAAGCTTCTCAGAAGCACACTGTGAGTGCTTTGAAGACAGTAGTCTGAATTCTAATGCATACCAACTCATAGTTCCTTCCCTATGGTGGCAATCCCAAATGGCTACGTCGTCATCTTTATTCCTTAGGCAGGGCTGTTGAAAGAATCCAAAAGAAAAAAGAGATGTCACAAAATGTTGCTGGGGTTTGTTGGGTTGCAGAAGGGGAACAATATTCTCTGAGAAATTATAAAACACAAAATAGCATTTCAGATTCCACTGCAAAACACAATCCTTGAGTTTTTCTAAAATGGTTGTGGTTTTCTAAGTAAATTGGGCATGTTTTTCAGACACTTTGAATTTCTCTGAAGGTGAGAAGCAGAGGCAGCCTCAGTGACAGTTGAAGGGGATGAAGCTTGCATACATAAGGTAAGCAGCCCTACCTGCGCTGAGGCTTGGGTCTTACTGACCTGTATGTTTGGACACCTATCTTGGAGGTCAGAAGTGGACTGCAGAGAAGCCACTAACATCATGTGGCAACAGGTTTGCTATAGGTATTAGAGATTTATAATAAAGTGTCCTGAAATCTACCAGCTAACCACTACCCCATTTAGAGGATTAAGTGTGTCAGCCACAGAGAAGACCAATAGTCTGGGATAGCCTACTGGGTCTGGGTCCTCAGGGACCAGCAAAAGCCAGATTCACCATAGCCTGAAGTGAGATGATACAAGATGACATCCCCATGCTCTTTCAGTCACTTCTTTTGAACAGAGGAAAAAGTTTGCTTTTTCTCTGGGTAAGGGAAATTAGCAAATACAGACACACATGGACACAGATGGTCTATGATACCCTCACCCTGCCCCACTGTCATCATGTCATTCTCCACCTCCTCACCCCCAACCCCCCCATCACCACCCCATCCCGCTACACCCTTTCAGCCCTTCAAATTCTCTCCCACCCTTTGTTTCATAGGAGCTGAGTATCTGGACCTGGTCTGTTCTCTCTCCCCTAATGCTGACAATTTCTGTTTGCTCCTTTTATTCTGGTGAGATTTTTCCTTTGTTTCCATTTTAAAGGAAAAGAGAAAAAATAGCAAGTTAGATCCTAAGAGACAGAGAAATGAAAATAATATGATAAGATCAGATCTCAGTGAAATAGAAAATAAAAACATACTAGAGAAAAATCATAAAACTAAATTTGGGTCTTTGAAAAGATCAATAAAATAGATAAACTTCTAGTAATACTGATTCCGAAAAAAAAAAGAAAGGAAAACTACAAATTATCACCATCAGATATGAAAGTGGAGATATTTTATTGTATTTTTTTGTTATTAAATACTAAAGGCCATTCTTTTTATTTTACCTGTTTGTTATTCAATGCTAAGTGTCATTCACGGTGCCATGAATGGAGATGAACTGCTTTGCAGCTTTACTCTCTTTGAGTGTGATTCCATGTTCACAATGTGGTCCTAACCAGCATCTTGATGTTGAGCTGCTCAGAACACATAGACACTCACTGAAATTGATTCAACAGATAATTTTGGAACATCCACAATGTGTCAGACAATGTGTTAATTGGATGTGGGTATACCACATTTAATAATACAAATAGTGCCTTCTTCCATAGAGCTTACAGTTTAGCTCTGAACTAGTGACTTTTAATTACTTTTATTTTATCAAATAAATAACAGTGTGCTCTTCCTTCAGTGGAGTAGAGGATTCTGACTGACAAGAGCTTACATTAAGAAAATACTCTCTCTGAGCATACATGAACATTTTCCCCATCACTAAACTTCCAATTTGACCCCCTTAAGGAGTTTTTTCTTTTCCATAGTGGTGCCTTTTCTTCTATTACATATTCCGTGCCTTTAAAATACCTTCCATCTGCTTTTCCACCTATGTAAACTCAACCTGTCCTCTGAGATCCAACTAAAGTTTCATTACCCCCACTCCAGTGAATTTTCTCATCTCTAAGAATATGTATATTTTCTATTGTCTATTGTCTGTACCTCACACTTACCTCAACCTATCTTGCCTCTTGCATCCAACCCCCTCCTCAGTCTTCTCCAAAGAGGATGCAATTTTTCTGAATTTTTAGGTTCTAGCAACTGATGGAGCCACTCTGCTAATGAGGCAGCTGTTCTAAAGGTAATGCTCCAGTGGTATTTCTGCCTCTTCCTATCATGAAGTCTGAGGGTGATAAGAACCAAAGTACATTTTGGTGATTGGAAGTTGAAACAGAGCAAGAATATTAGCCCAACTAGCTTAGGAAAAAGAGATTTACCATATGGTCCAGCCTACCACACTAGAGCTCCCCCATTTGGGTGAGGGGAAAAGCTATGTTTAATACACTATTTTAACTTATCCTAGAATGTCACATCATGCATTATAAGATACCACTACTGATATACTTTGGGAAAAATAAACACTACTTAATGTATACATTAAAAATTTTATTAGATAATAATACACATATATCAACAAAATTACATATTTTCTTCTTCATTATTGATTAGTATTTAAGCATCTTTTGAATCTCTTCTGACCCCAGCAATTATGATATCATCACAATGACACAACTGCTTCTTATAAACTGTTTATGGTCTTGACCTATTAAGTTCTTCAAGTCTGAAGGATGTTAAAGAACACTGGGTTTTCACTTGCATTTAACGTTTGGTTAAACTTGTTTTCTTTCTTTGTTCCTAATCAGTCATGTATCACTGATATTTAGCCAAAGGTCTGATAGCTAAAGAATCTATGCTTGAGTGACAGAATTTTATAAAGCATTAAAGAGTCACAACAACATCTCCTAGCTGACATTCTTGAAAATTCTGTGATGTAATCCAAGATACTTAGCAGTTCATACTGCCTTTAATTATTAAGAGGTAGCCTTCTATGAAAACATAAACTTTTTACTACAATGATTCATCTTCTCAACACATTTTAAGTGACCATTAAAGATGTATAGCACATTAAAAATGTGATACAAATGCATATGACTCTATGGGATTGAATAGAAAACTTAAATGTGCTTAAGTTTATACATGTACAATCAATGATTAATAGATTACAACCTTTCTGTCAAATTTTTTATTAGTTATACAAAACATCTCAAATTCAGAATAAAGAACATATGAAAATATGGGTAACTCTCATGGTAAGTGTTTTTACCACAATAATTAAAATTTAAAAATAAAACAAACAATTTAAAAGAATATGGTATTAAGGTTCCTTCTGTTGTTAATCCTTCCACTTGTGAACCAATGGACACGGTGCAGATCTAATATGGATTCAGACGTTTCTGGGTCTTCTGGCTGTAACACCAGAATAAATATCCCCCATCCCACCATTATTTTCAATACCTGACTATATATTTTTTTTCAGAGAAAAGACCATACATTTGCCATTTCTTACATTCTAAAATCTTCTGGGTTTCAAGAAATAGGAGGTTGGTTTCATAGACGTAAGTGGAAATGCAGGAAAACTGTGGCAGACACTTAATTGGATTTTTGACTTACAGCCCTCTTCCTGCGAAATGCCTTCTTTTCCTCACCACATAATGAAAATAGGAACTGCTGTTATGGGCACCTGATCCAAGCTGAGGCATTAAAACCCTTCCTCAGGAACTTAGAATTGGGAGTGGACACTGGCAGAGGTCAAGGTCTCTCTCTGGTGGCTGGTCTGTAAACTGGAGACTGGGAATTCCAGGCTAAGGTGATGGGAAAATTAAACAAGCTGCTCTGCTGCTTTTTTTGCTAAAAAAGAAATGCTCTGAAAGAGGACTGAAGTAGAGGTGCAGAGACAGGAGACAGGGAGCAGTCAGGTGGCAGATTCCCTGCATCCAGGTCCTTGCTAGTACCCAATGGTTTTCTTGACTTGGGTTATGTGAGAAAAGCTCTTACCTGTACGGTAAAACCATCTTTCTTCCTTAAACTAGCTTGAGCTGGATTTGTTATGTGTGATAAAAGAGAACTCAGAAACTATCACATGTAAGTGAAATCTTTATAGTTCAGGATACAATGGAAATTCTGCTCTTCTAATGGAAAGTAGAGTGATCATCTCTTAAGAAGCAAGCATCTCTTATTTCTTATTCTTGGTATTTCTTTCTTCCTTTGACATGGCTCCTATGATTGTTTGTAGAATGAATGAATGGATGGATGAATTTATATCTGTACTTTTTTTTTGCGGTACGCGGGCCTCTCTCACTGCCGCGGCCTCTCCCGCTGTGGAGCACAGGCTCTGAACGCACAGGCTCAGCGGCCACGGCCCACGGGCCCAGCCTCTCCGCGGCATGCGGGACCCTCCCGGACCAGGGCACAAACCCGTGTCCCCTGCATCAGCAGGCGGACCCTCAACCGCTGCACCACCAGGGAAGCCCTATATCTGTACTTTTTATCACACTCGCTACATCTTCTCAATACGTTTTGTATTAAAATTTACAAAGAGGAAAATTTATCTGCCTTGGTTAGACAGTATCAAATTTAGCGTGTTAGTTTTAGGCAGATACTTCATACCAGACCACCCCACCACAGCTAAATCTACAGGCCGCTCACCCTAGTCTAATCAAGCTGTTGCCAGAGTGGTAAGACATAGTACAAAGTATGGTAAATCTTAAGTCAAAATCCACCTATAGGAGCTTTGATCTGAAGATAGCTATATACTAGTTAAGCACTTTTAGGTTTCCTGATTTGTCAAACAGATGCAGCTGTTTGTGGGCTGTCTTATACCAAATACATGTGACAATGTTTTGTTGAGTATAAACACATGTGCACAAAGAGCACACATTTTCCTTCACTAAAGTAATTGCAAATTTCACCCTCTATTCTCCAGTTCACAAATGGGAGAAAAGAAATTCAGAAGAGCAAATCCAACACCCTCAGATGACCAGTTTTCTTCCTGGGAATAGCAATGACAATAACAGGCACTTACTAAATACTCTTTTGTTCAGACATTGTGCCATTACAGACATTAGCTAGGATTTGGAGTACCCATGAATCATTGAAGTCCTCATCAAGGTTTTGAATTTCATGGACTAGATATAGGAAACTGTAATAGCATTGCCAATTCTGTATTTCATTTTAAAAAGTAAAACCAAACAAAATAATTTACCATCTTTCCTCATCATTATTTACAAATAGAGAATATTCTAATACCTCTAAATATATGAAAAACATAATCACAGGGGAAATTTTTAATTTTGAGTAAATTTAGCCTTGCATTATTTCACAAAATTCCTTATTTTACTCTTGATGCAGTCCAGTAAAGATTTGAGATGGGCTAGCGGAAAGAACTTAGTACAATACAAGCATTCCAGAGCTGCGGTTATATATCGCTCTACATTTGCAGAGGTGGAAAGAAGACCTTCATTAATTTAAATCAGAACATCAGTAGTCACTTCTTCCCCATGTGGCTGATTGAGGCTTCCTTTATTATTAGAGAATGGGATGTTAAAAGATATGATATGACAGCTGAATTTCTTTTACCCTGAAAAGAATTGCCCATCATGAAAACATGGTGGTGGCACCTACAGGCTGTGTGTTCATTTGGGGAGGAGGTTCCACATGTTCCAGAAAAGACAGATGCTCATTACCTTTCCCAGGAACTCTGTCACAATTGTTTTGTATCAGTTTACTTCCCTCTTGAAAACAGATCCCACTGTGTTGACCTGTAAGACAGTTTTCCTCCCTCTTGAAACTGGATCCCACTGTGTTAACTTGTACGTCAGCGATTGAGTTAAATGGTATTCTGAGGACCATTGTATTCAGGTTGGTGATTCTTGGTTTCAATACAACTGCCATCACTGACACCCTGCAGTTGATGTAAACCACAGTGTCATGCTATGTTAAATAAGGAATAAGGAGGCAATAGGATATGATAATATGTACAGTAGTGTAGACAATTTCTCCGTGGAAAGACTCAGATGGTCAAGCAGGGGTATGACAGAGAACACAAGACAGTTCTAAGTGCTATTACACACTCTCCAAAGGTAACTCTTCCTGTATCTGAGCAACAGAATTGGGCAGTTTCAGCCAGGTATGTAGAAAGCTTGGTGTCCCAGTAAAACAGAGATATGAGCAACAAGGAACCCCTGCAAAGCCACAACTCACAGAAAAAGGGACCTGACTCAGACAACCTGCTCCCCACTAGCCCCAGCAAGGCTGCAGAAGCTAAGCCACAATCTGGTTTGACTGCTGGCACCTGGATTTCTAAGAAACTTCAGGTTACTTGGGCCTATGAAAACAGAAGAATTATAGATTTATGCAATTCTAACTGCTGCATTTTGTCATACTCAACGTTTCTGAAATCAGAAAGAACCTTCAAATACCTATGTTCCCTATTATGGAAAAATCATTATTAATTCAATGATACACCATATCATAAATTGCTTTTTACAATAATGGCACTGTAGAATTGAGAAAATTATATATAAAAACTTCATTCATAGAATGGAAGGAGGCTTTAATAGTCCCGAGGGCTGAGATTCCTTTGTTACCAGAACTAGGTGCAGCAGCCTCAAAAAAAGAATTGTAATTTCAACAGAAAATGAGTGAGGGCCATGCAAAGAGAAAAGCTGGAAAAGACTAAGTACTATATATGGTCATGATATTTTTAGGATTATTTATATCCAGTACAGTTTTGTGTTTTGTGTTTTTAGAGCATTATTGACACCTCTGCTCAAATAAATTAATAAATGCCCTTCTTAATAGACTGTTTTGTCAAGGAAAAGTTCTTGTTTATTTAACTTGCTTTTCTAAAATCAACCTGTCTGAATGAACCAAAGTTTAAGAGAGTGTAGTAAAATTCATCTTTCATCCACCTGCTTCAAGTCCATATAACAAATTTACCAGATACATGAAATTTGGATCAAATAGAAGAAAGACAGGCACAGAGGATCCTTTCCATATCAAGTATAATACAGAGGTCTGAGTATAAGATGAAAGGGAGGAAAAGGCCCTGAAAACAGGCCCCATTTTTAAAATGATGAGGCTAGGGAGAGATACATGGAGAGTTCCCCATTTAGGTAATTTCAGTTTACTTTTTACATTGAAAATTTAACAAAAATACAAAAGAAGAGAAAATGTAATAAACCACATGTGTCCATTACCCAGCTTTAACAATATTCAGTTATGAATGAAGTGAGCAGAACAAATTTAGAGATACACTGGGTCCTTGCTGGCAGGTCAATCCCTATATAGAATTCACCCAGCTTCTATATTTTTATTTATACAAACAACTCAACAAAAACCTTATTGCCAAAGCCATTTCGGTTTCTTTACTCATAAAGAGTCCTGAATGATACAAGGTGAAGCAGGGCAGAGAATGTTGGGTAATGATGAGATGAGATTCAGGTTTGCAGTTTCAGATGAAAGTCAATTGAGGTAAGTTGATAACTATGCAACAAAAATTTGGGAGCCAAGGGAATCTCACAGTCACTTGTTTCCCAAAATGCAACTTGCTCTCCTCAAAACAAGGGAAATAATGAACTCGAGGTAGCCTCCACTTCTCATCAAGGGAGCACATACAGCCCTCAGGCAGATGGTATTTCAAATTTGGCAAATGCTAAGAAAGAACTTACCATAGTTAGAACTACCAGCTGTAGACTGTTCGTTTTGCCAGTTCACTCTGGATACTGTTGCCACCTCCCACACTCAAGCAATACAAGTTCTAACAGAAATTACAAACCACTGATATACAGCCTTCCAACTCAGACACTATGTGAAAAATAAAAAGTATCCAGGAAGACAAAGACAGGAGTTGAGTGGAACCCTTCAATATTTTTTTCTAGGACAAATTATGTAACAATACATATAAAACTTACATTCAAAGATGAATAAGAAAAGATCTGTAAATATGTTGTTTCCAACAAAGGACATAGATATGAGAAATGAAGTTCAAATGAAGAATACATGTTGAAATTCAAAAAAACAGACAAAAGTTTTGCAAAAGTTTATTAGTATTCTCAGAAGAAGAAGAAGCTCTCAATGAAAAAAAGAGAGTACTGAAGACAGAAGATATAACAGAATAACAACAGGAAAAAGTTATGATGGTGATATCCATTTCTTATTCTTGAAGTTTATTCATCTAGTTTAGTCATCTTAATAGTAAGTACTTTCTCTTTTTTTGGAAACTGGAAGGTTCTGGACTCAGCCCTTTATTTTAAAGTTTTATTTTTATTATGTCCTTGACTAATTTTTCTGTCCTTTTTCTTATGTTTTTCTTCTTCTATTGTACAAATTATACCATTATTGTATGGTTTATGTAGTCCATATTCCATATGTATCATTCCATATGTATCATCTTATTACTTATAAGATATGGAAGACAAACAAAAAATCAGAATTTATCATAGATCTGAAACTAAGGAAGCACTAAAGAATAGATCTGAGATGAAAAAGAAGCAAATTTATAGCTTTTAGGACAAGGTGGAGAAATGATCAAAATGAAATGGATAAGAACTAAAATAAATAATTTAGTAAATAAATAAAAGACTATTGGAAGCCATGTAGAAAGATCACATGTTCTACAAAGGAGGGAAAACATAAATTATTTTTACTCTTCTCCATAAAACATTAGATTCCAGGAAGCAATAAACCACTTGCATAAAAAAACTGAAGGAGAAAATCAATTCCCACAGAATTTTATAACCTGCCAAGATATCATTTTTGGATTAAAATTAGAGGAATTAAAGATAGTATTTGTAGCACTCACAAACTCTTTCTTAAAAAACATACTTAACTGAATAAAGCATTTTACTTTTTCTTTAACTACAGTTTGTATTTTATTCAGAGTTTCTCAATATTTTCCTAATGACTATTCTGTTCTAGGATTCTCCTGCATTTCTGAATTACAAAACTATGATATAATTATTATCTGTTGTTTTAAGGGGCTAGCTTTGGGGGTGATTTTTTACACAGCAATAGATAACTACTATAATTACTATAATTGTCTATTCTCAAATTAAGTAGTGTAGTCCTTCTACTCTGCTTATACCCTTTCCTAAGTGTTAATTTGCCTTATCTCTTCTCTTTGAATTTTCATCTTACCTTTTGAATTGATTCAATAAAATGCATGATTTGAACATCTTTTCTTTGTGGGTCTTTCTGTTCCATGCTGTCTGGGTAGCAAACTTAGAAGCACAATAATCTCAAGGCAATATCCCAGGACAATAACATTTGTTGACATAAAACAAAAAGAATGCCAGATTTTTCTCTAGCAAAGATGGGTTTATTTGGGATCAGCAGAGAATTTCAATTTGGAAGTCTGTAACCATGGCAAACGTAATGCAAGTTCTCCACACAGCACGGGAAAAAGAACACTTTTATAGAGGGGAAAAGGAAGTAGGGAGGACTATAGTGAACAGAGTCCTTGGCTTTTCATTGGTGGAGAAGTCCTTGTCAGGAAAGAAGAGGAGCCATTCTTCTTCCTGTTGGTCTCTGCTATTGTTGAAGGGCCTGAGAGCTCCCCCTTCTGATCTCCTACACTATTTAATTGAGGTTTCTGTTTATTAATTTTTCACACTTTCCCCTTTTGGTCAAGATCTTTCCCTGAAAGAGTCAGGTTTTCTAGTTTTAGTAGCTTTTTGTCCCTCAGTGCTAGGAAGGACCTTTCTTGGGTGTAGTCTCTCATGTCAGAGGGAAAGTGAAGAGATTAGAAACCTACTGAGGTCATATTTGTGTTAAAAGGAGGGGTAGGAGGCAAAACTCTCAGACACGTTTTATGTGAAGTTCAAATGTTTGCAAGATATAGGTATTGGAACTCATCTGAAGTATTATGTAATCATCAAAGGTTTGGTAACAAACTTCCAACAGACCTAGTCTGGATAAATTGGGAAAGATGTCTCACTAGATATCTTCTGCTTCAATTATAAGAATCTTTGCTTTCAAGCCACCAAATGATGTTCAGGTACAGGCAGGGTTCAGTGTTTTGTTTAGGTGTATGATGTGAAACTAAGAGTCTATTTCTTGGAGTTTAGTGGCACAAGTATTGGTTAGCGGTACCTGATAGGGGTCTCTCTAGTGAGGTTGAAGAGAGTTCTTCTGGAGGTGTCTTTTCCAACAGATGAAATCTCCAGGTTGTAAAGTGTGATGCTTAAAATCTTTGTCTCCCAAGAGTGTACTGTGAAGAGATTTCTCTACCAAAGCATGGGTATTTTTAATAGAAGCAATTTAGGCCTTTGCAATATTGGAGTATCTCTCCTATTATCAGTCTTGGGTCAAAAGAAGCAGGAGACAAATGCATTGGGCATCCTGTTACTATCTCAAGTGGTGAGAGTTAATGAGTTGCAGAATGGGGGGATCTGAGATTTAGAAGGACCACAACAATGCTTTTGGCCAGGGTATTTGGAAGGCTTCTAAAAAGCTTGCCAACTGAGTCTTAATAATGTCATTAGTGCATTTGACTAAACCAGAGGATTGAGGGTGGTAAGTACTGTGAAAGTGTAAAATTGGCCAAACAGCATGGATTTATCAAAGTACCAGGCCAGCAGTACATATGGGTTCCATAATCACTATGAAGTTTGAGAAGAGTTCCCCAGGTAGGGACAATGTTTTCGAAAATGACTTTAGCCAAGAAGAGGCAGTAAACTGTCTGCAAAGGAAGGCTTCAGTCCAGTGTGAAAACATTCAGATGATGACTAAAACATATTTATCTCCATGAAACATAGGAAGTTGTATGATATCCATTTTCCAGATTTTTTTAGTCAATAAATTTTTGATAGAGAAAATAAAGGAAAACGCCATATGGAATTGGAACACAGAATTAAATGTTTTTCAGATGACAAAATGTTCTGTTATTACTAACCTCAGTAGTTGCAATAGTACTTTTTTTTGAAAAAATTTTATTGGAGTATAGTTGAGTTACAATGTTGTGATAGTTTCAGATGTACAGCAAAGTGAGTCAGTTATACATATATCAACACTTTTTTAGATTATATTCCCATATAGGTCATTACAGTGTATTGAGTTGAGTTCCCTGTGCTATACAGCAGGTTCTTACTAGTTATCTATTTTATATATAATAATGAGTGTATATATGTCAGTCCCAATCTTCCAGTTTATGCCTCCCATCCCCCTGGTAACCATAAGTTTGTTTTCTACATCTGTAACTCTACTTCTGTTTTGTAAATAAGTTCATTTGTATCCCCCTTTTTTTTAGATCCCACATGTAAGTGATATCCTATGATATTTGTCTTTCTGTGTCTGGCTTAATTCACTCAGTATGACAATCCCTAGATCCAACCATGTTGCTACAAATGGCATTATTTTGTTCTTTTTTATGGCTGAGTAATATTCCATTGCATATATATAACACATCTTCTTTATCCATTCTTCTGTTGATGGACATTTAGGTCATTTCCATGTCCTGGCTATTGTAAATAGTGCTGTAATGAACACTGTGGTACATGCCTTATTTTGAATTATGGTTTTCTCTGGGTATATGCTCAAGATTGGCATTGCTGGGTCATATGGTAGTTCTATTTTTAGTTTTTTAAGGAACCTTTACACTATTCTCCATAGTAGCTGTACCAATTTATATTCCCACCGACATGTAGGAGGGTTCCCTTTTCTCCACACCCTCTCCAGCATTTATTGTTTGTAGATTTTTAATGATGGCCATTCTGACCAGTGTGAGGTGATACCTCATTTTAGTTTTGATTTGCCCTTCTCTAATGATTAGTGGTGTTGATAAGACAAAGGAGGCAAGGATATACAGTGGAGAAAAGAGAGTTTCTTCATTAAGTGGTGCTGGGAAAACTGGACAGCTACATGTAAAAGAATGAAATTAGAACAGTCCCTAACACCATACACAAAAATAAACTCAAAATGGATTAAAGACCTAAATGTAAGGCCAGATACTATAAAACTCTTAGAGGAAAACATAGGCAGATCACTCTTTGACATAAATCTCTGCAAGATCTTTTTTGATCCACCTCCTAGTGTAATGAAAATGAAAACAAAATTAAATAAATGGGATCTAATAAAACTTAAAAGCTTTTGCACAGCAAAGGAAACCATAAACAAAACAAAAAGGCAACGCTCAGAATGGGAGAAAACATTTGCAAATGAAGTAACGGACGAGGGATTAATCTCCAAAATATGCAAACAGCTCAATATCAAAAAAAACAACAACAAATAACCCAATCAAAAAATGGGTGGAAGATCTAAATAGACATTTCTCCAAAGAAGACATACAGATGGCCAAAAAGCACAAGAAAAGATGCTCAACATCCATTTTCCAGATCTCAAATGGTCCATTAACCAGTTTCAAATATCTGAGAGCAGTAAGAAAAGGCTTCCCTGGGTCATACTTCTCACAAGAAGGACAAGGGAGGTAAATACGTTTTGTGGCCTTATTAAGTTTCCACATGAATATTGATTCATGAATGCTATCATTTTATCAGTAGAACAATGGTTTAATGCATATACATTGGTGAAGGGTAGCTATTTTTGAGTCTCTGGTAGGACTGGGTTGTTATTTGTTCCAAACCAGAGTTTTCCATTTTTCTTAAACCAACAATTGTTGAATTTTCAATATTGTTTTTCTTTTTCTGAGGTAATTTTTGGCCACTCTAGCCAGTTTTTCTGAATTATCATTTGGGGAAATATCCTATTGGACCATGACAGAGGTTTGGCTACTGTTGGTCCCTTTAAGGGAATCATTTCTTATGGAAATATAAGTAAGGTGATTTCCCTTACCTTCTAGAGAATAAAGTTTAGAATGCCCCAGAATCTTAATAATCACTAAAGCAGCAGGTAAAAGTATTGCACTTAATAATTCATGAGCAAAGGGGACATTTTACATTTTATTTTAGCTGGAAGTAAGGAAGCCACATTGCTTCTATGATATTCCAAAATCATGAGCCGCTCCAAAAGCATGTCTACTATCAGTATAAGTACTGGCAGTTTGTCACTGGCTAAAGTACAAGCTAATGGAAGAGAGTATAATTCAGCTTATTGGACTGAAGTAGCCTTAGGTAAAGATGCCACCTCAACAACATCAAAAGGGGTTGCAATAGCATACCCAGCACAATATTTGCCATTGTCACTTTTTAAGTAAGAACCATTAGTGAACCATGAGAAGTCAGTGTTACCCAAGGGAATTTCCTGTAGATCATTGTGAGGAGTCAGGAGATGGTCCATCAGCATGAAGTAGCCATTAGAGACTTTGTTGGTGACATAGGGGAGAAGAGTTACAGGGTGAAGGTTTTTACAGTGTAAATGAGTTATGTGAGGAGCAGCTAACAAAATAATTTTATAAGAGGTGAGTCCAACGGCTGAGAAATGTTGTGTGATGAGAATTCAGGGGAGCTACTACTGCATGAGGTACAAAAATTGTTAAATGGTATCCTACAATGATTTTTCTTGATAAACTTGACCAAAAAGACTGTGACCATAATGGCTCTGAGGGTATCCCTGTGCCACAGGGTCCAGAGCTGGCTATAACAACATGTGGATTGATGGTGGTCTCCATGTTTTTGGGTGAGTACCTCAAGGGCATTCCTTCCTTTTCATACACAAAAAGGAAAAAAGGAATCTGATAATTGGGATGCTCAAGGGAAGGTGTGTTCATCAAGCTATTCTTTAAGGCCTTAAAATCTGTGTTGTCTGGTACTTCTCATAAAATTGGGTTGGGGTTGTTATTGTTGAGTAAAACATACAGAGGTTCGTTTGGAATCCAACTTTGGCAATAACCAACTAGCCCAAGAAAACGTTGAATTTGGTGCTTAGCTTTGGGTTTTGGGAAACTTAGGATACCATAAATTCTATCTGGATTTAGGCATAACACTTGTTTTGATATCAGATGTCCTAAATACAAAACCTGGCTTTGGGCAAACTGCAACATTTTTTTGGTGACCTTATGCCCCTTTAAGGCTAAAAGCTTTGGCAAGTGGGTGTTGTCTTCCTGTAATGAGGCTGGAGAAAGAGAGGAAAAAGCAAATCATTCACATACTGCACAAAGTAGAACCTCTTAGGAACATTTTATCATCCAGATCAGCCTTCAGAATTTGCAAGAAATAAGGACTCAGTAAAGCCCTGAGGCATTACTGTCCCGGTGAATTATTTTTCTTCCCAAGTGAAAGTAGAAAGGCATTGGCTAGCTTTATCAGCTGAAATGCTAAAGAATGCACTACATAAATCAGTTACAGTAAAGAATGTACTTCTGGTGGGAATGGATGTTAGTAAAGTATGAGGTTTAGGAACAACAGGCTATTGAGGGATAATAATGTTGTTTATTGTTTCCATGTTCTGCACAAACTTCCATCCTCAGAATGTAGGTTTTCTCACTGGTAAAATGACAGTGTTTAGGGGCTAGTAAAAGGGATAATGAGATCTTGAGCCTTGTAATTTTTTTAGTATGGAATTTATGCTTTGAAGATCTTCTTTACTTATAGGATATTGGTTAATTTTAGGAAGAGGTTTTGAGGAGTCTACATAAATTTTGATGGACGTTGCCCTCTGAATTTTGCCAACATCAGTTGGAGATCTTTCCCATAAAAAATGTAGCTGATTCAGTAGAAACAAATAATCAGTGTTTCCAGAATCAGTTCTAGTACTGTCAGAAATAGAACAAATAAAAGTTGTCAAATGGTCATTTAATTCGATTGGTTGCTTTGATGACTGCTGTCAAGTTCTACAATTAATTATACCTTTTGGAAAGGATTCTGGCATGATAATTATCTAAGAACTCTTGCCCTAATAAATGGGTAGGGGCAGAGAAACTATGGAGATAAAGGTGTGAATATCTCAAAGGGCCTAAAACAAAAAGGCATCGGTTCAGAGATAGGAATCCTTTCAGGCTCATTATTGATCCCTACTAATTGAAGTGTTTTAGTACCCTGAGCCTGGGACTGCTTTATAGTTGTGGGGCTGAGCAACAAGGGTGTGGATCATGTAACAATTAGAATTGGAAGAGATCCATCCCCAATCTGGAGGAATGTTTCTCCAAGCTAATTAAGAGGAGGGTTGGGAAGATCCCCTCTAGTGCCTTGGAACCCTATCATTGAGAATTGGGAAGACTATACTTGAAAGACTGATGAGAGGGCTGAAGGTGCCTAAAGTGCTTAAACTTTTAACAATCTCATTTCCAATATCCTGGCTCTTTGCAATAATAGTGGAAGCTACAAGTGTTTTGGTTTCATTTAGGAGCCTTCATTTCCTGGAGTTGAAGATTAAGATTTTGGTGGTCCTCATTTTAAGAGAGTCACCTAGAGTTTGAGAGACCTGATTTGCCAGATTAACTAAATCTGAGTGGGCATTGTTTCCCATTCCATGCTGGTCCTTTTTTCCTAAACAGGAAATATCCTGCTTCAGCCCATTAATAAACATAGAATTAAAAGCTACCTGGGTAGAATCAACATCTAAAGAAAGACCAGAATTGTCTTTAAAACAGTCTCTAGTCAGTCAATTGTAATACCTGTAGACATGAACAGATTCATCAGATTTTTGTGTGCATGGTTGAATTTCATTCCAATCAACAGACTTTTGGGAAAACCCCAGGAGTTGCTGATGAAGTCACCTAGCAATTGCCTGAGCCTGAACATATAATAAGGTAGTTGGCTGGTCTCCTGGTTGTAATTCTAGAGACCTTTCAGAATTTTCTCAATTAGCAATTTTCATCCAATTGTTGGGTCTGGTCTTCACCAACAAGCATATAAACTAGCTGATATAAGTCAGAGAAACCAGGTTGATAAGTTTGAATGACTATCTTAAATCCCTCAGCGAATCTGTGAGACTATTCAGTTACTTTGGGAAAATCTTTGACTATGGCTTACAGTTTACACAGTGTGTTACAGTGGCTTACAGTGTCCACAGAACACTCTTTGACATAAATTGCACCAAGATCTTTTTTGACCCACCTCCTAGAGTAATGAAAATAAAAACAAAAATAAGCAAATGGAACCTAATTAAACTTAAAAGCTTTTGCACAGCAAAGGAAACCATAAACAAGATGAAAAGATAAACCTCAGAATGGGAGAAAATATTTGCAAATGAAACAATGGACAAAAGATTAACCTCCAAAATATACAAACAGCTCATGGAGCTCAATATCAAAAAAACCCCAAATAATCCAATTAAAAAATGGGTGGAAGAACTAAATAGACATTTCTCCAAAGAAGACATACAGATGGCTAAGAGGCACATGAAAAGATGCTCAACATCACTAATTATTAGAGAAATGCAAATCAAAACTACAATGAGGTAGCAGCCTATGCCAGTCAGAATGACCATTATCAAAAAATCTACTAACAATAAATGCTGGAACTGGTGTGGTGGAAAGGGAACCCTCTTGCACTATTGGTGGGAATGTAAATTGATAAAACCACTATGGAGAAAAGTATGGAGGTTCCTTAAAAATCTAAAAATAGAACTACCATATGACCCATCAATGCCACTACTGGGCATATACCCTGAGAAAACCATAATTCAAAAAGAGACATGTACGGGCTTCCCTGGTGGCGCAGTGGTTGAGAGTCTGCCTGCCGTTGCAGGGGACACGGGTTCGTGCCCCAGTCTGGGAAGATCCCACATGCTGCGGAGCGGCTGGGCCTGTGAGCCATGGCCACTGAACCTGCACGTCCGGAGCCTGTGCTCCGCAATGGGAGAGGCCACAGCAGTGAGAGGCCCATGTATCGCAAAAAAAAAAAAAAAAAAAAAAGACATGTACCACAATATTCACTGCAGCACTATTTACAATAGCCAAGACATGGAAGCAACCTAAATGTCTGTCAGCAGATGAATGGATAAAGAAGATGTGGCACATATATACAGTGGAATATTACTCAGCCATAAAAAGAAATGAAATTATTTGTAGTGAGATGGATGGACCTAGAGTCTGTCATACAGAGTGAAGTAAGTCAGAAAGAGAAACACAAATACCATGTGCTAATGCATATATATGGAATCTAAAAAAAAAAAAATGGTACTGATGAACCTAGTGGCAGGGCAGGAATAAAGATGTAGACATAGAGAATGGACTTGAGGACATGGAGGAAGGGGGAGGGGGAAGCTGTGGCAAAGTGAGAGTAGCATCGACATACGTCCACTACCAAATGTAAAATAGTTGGCTGGTGGGAAGAGGCCGCATAGCACAGGGAGATCAGCTTGGTGCTTTGTGAGGACCTAGAGGGGTGGGATAGGGAGAGTGGGAGGGAGACGCAAGAGGGACGGGATATGGGTATGTATATATGCATATGGCCGATTCACTTTGTTGTACAACAGAAACTAACACAGTATTGTGAAGAATTATACTCCAGTAAAAACCTATTAAAAAATAAATTAAGGGGTTTAGCCTCTGGGATCCACAGAAGGCTGGATTTTAAAGAAACAGGTTCTAACAAATTCAGAGTAAAGTGTGTGGAGTTTCAGAGAAAAGGGGAAATTTGGCTAGAGAATTAGTGTGGGGAAATGGAGGGTATAGAGGAGGTGTAAACAGTATACAAGGAAAGGAGGAAAAGGGTGCTGGAAGTGGTGTCTGAGGGGCCAAGGGAGAGAAACAAGATGGCACTGGGGGCAGAGCCTGAGACAGGAATCCATGGAAGTAGAGCCTGAGGCTTTGGGAGTCATTTTATCTTTATTTAATTATTTATCTTGCCTCAGTTAATCTTAAAGTTTTGTTATAAAGAGAGGCAATTTTAGAATCTTGGTAGCATTTGGAAGCCTCAAAATACCAATTGAAAGAGACATTCTCCTCAGTTCTGGAAGTTTTTGAGCCATTGTAATCCAATTTGCTTTAAGGAAATAAGTTTGGGGAATTCAAAAATCCCATAACAGCCATTGATAGTCTAAATTTCCTTTTATCAGGTCGGTCCATTTAACTAGAAATGAGCATGAGTAAGAACTGTGGGTTTTAAACATAAAATCAGCCGGAGCCCCTGTTGGGCAGGGCACTCTCAAAGTACTTGGATAACTGAGATTCCATTTCTCAGAAGTTCTTTTACTTTGAGTAAAAGAACAATTCTCAAACAGTTTATACAGCTCACTTCAAACAGCTTGCAAGCTAATACCAGCCAGTTTAAGGGAAGAGCTTTGTCCAGAAGAGCCAGGTCAAAGATTTTTTATCCAGTTTCCAGAGAACAGCTTCTTCCAAAGGAATAGGCTGAAACTGAAAAGCCAGCGCAGTTTCAGTGAAGCAGCCCCTGTTTCTGAAGGAAAGGGCTGAAAGCATTTTCAGCCAGGTTGTGTTGAAGCACTCTGATCGCAAAATCAGACTGAAGTGTCAAACGAGCACTTGTAAACAAAACAGGGCCTTAACCAGAAAGACGAACCTTAAAATAGATGATGAATAAAACCTGGAGAGCTTCAAATGCAAAGAGGGTGTGAGCTTGAATCCAGGAGAAAGACATAACTTCAAGGTCAATGAGAAAAGCAGTGAGCAAAAAGGGGCTCAATTGTGGGTTCTGCACCTATTTGCTCACTGGCCCTGGAGGTTTTGGGTGTCTTATCTGTTACCTGTATGGGTCACCAAAGTATTAACCTAAAACAAATAGACTGCCAGATATTTCTTCAGCAAAGGTGGGTTTATTTGGAATTAACAGAGAATTGGAATTCCAGAGTCTGCAATTGTGGCAAGTCATGTGCAAGCTCCCCACATGGCAAGGGAAAGAGACCACTTTTATAGAGGGGAAAAAGAAGTTGGGGGGTGCTGTAGTAAAGAGAGTCCATGACTTTTCACTGGCTGAGTCCTTGCCAGGAAAGAAGAGGAGTCTTTCTTCTTCTTTCTGGGTTCTGCTATTGTCACAGGGCGTGAGCACTTCCCTCACTTGCTTTATGTCTCACAAAATCTTCCTCCCTATTATTGGGGTTAAGGAAATGTAAACAGTTTTCCTGGAGTTGCATGGCTCATTAATTAGGGGGATTTGTCAGTTTTTACACAGAGTAAATGCTGAAGAAGGCTTAGAACTAATCTGAAGATTTTGGTGAATTTCCAAAGTTAATTTAGAACTCTGCTTAAGCCACAAGCAGAAGATGATATAAGTGCTAACCACAAGTTAATCCTCAAGAATGTTTCTAAATCTATAGACCAACACTTGATCCCTCTTTTCAGACTGACTTCTAGATATAATTACAGACTGATCCCTAATTTTGTGTTCCTTCTAGCCACAGCCAGAGACTGAAACTTACACCATAACCTGTTTCCTAAATATATACCAGTGGAACTAGGAGGTCAGGTAAGCATTTGTTTGCATTAGTGTTATCGAGTCCCATTTCAGGGAAGCTACAACTCAATGACCATATCTGACATATTGTCATTAATTGGTTTAAACTTGGGAGAGAACATCTCAGAATATAAAAGTGTTTAGATGACATTCATGGGAAAAAAAATAAATCATCTATTCCAGTGAGTGGTTATTGAAGACCTTCAATGCGCAAGGCTCTGCACTAGGTGCTATAAAAATTTAAAAGATGAGTAACACTCAGTTTTTGCAGAAATGCTTTGAAACACATTTATTCGTGAATGATAGAGTCACAATAGTCTGTCTTGAGGAGAATATGGTGGTAAAGACAGAATGAGGCAGAGGAAAGTAAGGATGTTAATGACTATGCTATTGGGGTGAATACTGTGGTTTGTGTGAAGATGACACCATGTCATGTTTTATCGGAAAATTTTACTTCTTATACAAAACCTAATAAATATTTGTATTCATTTTCTATAGCTTCCATAGCAAATAATCACAAATTTAGCAACTAAAAACAATACACTTTTATTATCTCACAGTTCTGTATTTGAGAAATCTGGGCATAGCATGGCTCAACTGTTTCTCTGCTCCAGGCTTCAAGAGGCTGAAACCAATGTAGCAGTAGGGCGGCATTTCTTTCTAGAGGCACTGGTGATGAATCTGCTTCCCAGCTGACTCAGGTTGTTGGCAGTATTCAGTTCCTTGTGCTTGTAAGACTGAGGTCTCTGTTGCCTTCCTGGCAGTCAGCTGGGGTCTGTTCTCAGTTTCTAGAGGATAACAACATTCCTTAGCTCATGTTCCCCTTCCTCCATTTTTAAAGCCAGCAATAAAGGGTCACGTCCTTTTCACACTTAATGTGTCTCTGTCCTCCCCTGCTGTTTAATCTCTTCTGCCTTCCTCTGCCACATCTCTCTGACTGACTTTTCTGTCTCCCTCTTCTTCTTTGAAGGGTTCATGTGATGTGCCCACCTGGATAATCCAAGGCTATTTCCCTATTTAAGAGCAGATACATGGTAGCCTTAATTACAAACATCCTTACAACAGTACCTAGACTAGTGTTTGATTGAATAACCAGAGGGCAGAAATCTTGGGGGAATATCTTTAGAATTTGTCAACCACAATGTTCAACAGAGCTCCTGCACTGAAGAAACGCTGATTTGTTTCTTCAATGTGAAGGCCATAAATCATAGATTCTCTCAGAGCCAGAAGCTTGCAGAAAGTGGTATAAAATGATGGGAATTGCTGATCACTTACAAATATAAAGGCTGAAATTATTTTGCTGTTTAAATATCAGTTTCCTTTGAAGCCATGGATCAGAGATGTCAACTATGTGGTTAAAAAAATCAATGCATTCCTGAATGATGATCAGTTAGAAGGGTCATAAATTGCGTGTATGGCTTCCGAGAAATGGATGGGGAGACCTGCCCAGTATATTGACTGTTTTGTCTTTGAAATACAGCCATTTTATCAATTATGATGACTTCTTAGGCAGAAGAAGCCAGATTTATGACTGTGATTGGAGGAGATGGTACAAACTTTTACTGAGCTTTGACTTGGGACCAGAAATTGGTGAGTCACTTTCACACTCATAATGTATTTTGGCATTATGTTTGGACAGAGTAGGTGGCTCTGTGCCTCCCTGTGCTTTCCTACTGGACAGGGCCAAAGGAGGTGAAGAGGTGCAGAGGTCTGACAGGCCCATGCAGCCAAGCCTGGCTGTGAGGCTGCTCCTTTTAGGAGGCTGCCATGGGAATATATATTATGGGTGGAGGAAACAAATATGGTCATTGTTTTGAGCATTGAAAAAACACTTCTTGATTTCTCAGATTTACATTGCTTCCTATTTGGATAGTATACTCCAGGTCTTCATTAGGGTGGAAGGAAAGCATGCTAACTTCTCTCATAAAAAATTACCTTGGAAACATGTGCCACAGTTTTAAACCAGGGAAAATTGGATGCAGTGTTTTCCCTTTAGAGCCTTACACATAATGAGGGTATTTTGTTTTAAAATATAATTATGGTTTTAAAAAGTGGTTTGGTACTTTTGTTTTTTTTATTATGAAGCAGGGCAATGCCTCTAGTCACCTTTAATATAGAGAGGACTGGAGCTCTCCCCAGGGAAGGCAGCAGTTGCCCCAGAAGAAGGGCTGCATTGCTAAAAGCTGGATACATATACACACACGTGTGTGTACATGTGTGCATGGGAAGTTTTTCTCCTACTTCTGGTTTCACCTTGGATTCCCACCACCACTCCCTATATATGAAAGTGGTCACTTTTATTATCCTCCAAGAGTTTCTTCATGCATATGAAAGCAAATATTAATATAATTTACTATCCTCTTTTTATACAAAATACAATGTACTCTATTTGTACCTTTTATTCACTTATAATAATCTCTTAAGATTTTTTTCTCATCAGTATAGGAAGAGCTGCCATTTCCTTTTTTTATGGATATACAAGATGGATTTTCAACTCTTTATTTGCCTTTCAGAAAAACAAAATAAAACGAAACTTTAAATCACTGAGTATTTCATTCCCAGATACGTATCTAAGAATAGAGTGTACATGTATATGCTACAAGACATGTATTAGAATGTTCCTAGCAGCACTACTCACAAAGCCAAATGCTGAGAAATACCCAAACGTCCATTAACAGAAAAAAAGTTAAATAAATTACAGTATATCCATATCGTGAATACCATACACCAATTAGAATGAACAATCTATAAGTACACAAATATTGTAGATGTATCTCACAAACACAAAGTTGATTGAGAGAAGCCAGACACAAGAAGGCACATCTTTTATGATTTCATTTATGTCAAGTACAGAAGGAGGCCTAACTCATTTAAGTATCTGAAGTCAGGCCCCTGTGGAAGAAAGCACAGGTGGATCTTCTGGGATGCTGATACTGTTCTATTTCCTAATCTGGGCTCTGGATGCACTGATGTACTCAGTCACTGAAAATTCGTTAAAATATTCCTGTATCATTTGTGGACTTTTCTGCATATATATTATACTTTAATAAAATGTAAAAAAATTGAAAACAAAGTGTTTTTTGTTTGTTTGTTTTGCAGTACGCGGGCCTCTCCCATTGCGGAGCACAGGCTCCGGACGCGCAGGCTCAGCGGCCATGGCTCACAGGCCCAGCCGCTCCGCGGCATGTGGGAGCTTCCCTGACCGGGGCACGAACCCGTGTCCCCTGCATCGGCAGGAGGACTCTCAACAACTGTGCCACCAGGGAAGCCCACAAAGTGTTTTTTATTACTCATTTGGTGATTGTATTAGTTTTCTATTTGGTGATTGTGTTAGTTTTCCATCGCTGCCTGGGCAGATTACTGCAAAGTTAGATTCTTAAAACAGTTTAGAAGTCTAGGTATGACATGGACCAATCAGAGAATTCTGTTCTGTGCATTTGAAAGGCTGAGGTCTCTATTTCCTTGTTGGCTGTCAGCCTCTCTCAGTCCCTCTGAGGACATTTGTATTATTTTTTGCCCCGTCCACCTGTAAACCAACAATCGTGCATAGAGTCCTCTGTGCCTTTCCTTTCTGCCACCTCTCTCTTCCTCTTGTCTTCTGACTTTCATTTCCAGCCAGAGATGGTTCTCTATTCTTAATGGTTCATGCAACTGTACTGGATTCATCCAGAAAATACATGATAATCTCACCATCTCAATGTCCATAATGTTAATTACATCTGTAAAATTCCTTTTGTCATATAACCTAATATATATAAACTAATGCGATGTCATGTAACCCTGGGACTCATAGGTTCCAGGGATTAGGACATGAACATCTTTAAGGAAACACTATTCTACCTGACCCAGCAATGCAGTCTCACCCTCTCTGAACTGCCCTGCCCTGACCTGAAGATACTTAGATATTATGGTCTTTATATATCCTACTTAATGTGATTTTTCAAACATTTTGCTGCAGAATGTTAATGTGGTTTATAAAGAGGTGCTGTCCTAGTCTTTGAATGTCGTGTAATGCACAGTTACCATATTACCTTTAAATCCAAAAGTTCTGAATTATAAAACACACCATGTTCAGTGACTGTGGATCTGTATTTCATTGAATGGAGATACCAGAGTTTACTTATTCTACTCCTTTGATACATATTTAGGCTATTTCTATTCTTTTCCAGTTACTAATAGCCTTATAATGAGCAACCTTGAACATATTTAATTTTGTATACATGCAATGATATTCGTATAACAAATATCAAGGAAAAACCCTCTAGGATCAAAAGGTACACACATTGTATATTTTGATAGATATTGCTAAATTGCCCTATGGAGGGGGAGGCAGCAAACTAATTTATCTTCCCTAGCTTCATATATGAAGGTTCTGCTTCCTCACATTCTTGCTCACATAGTGTGCAATCAAACGTCTAGATCTTTGTCACTCTGAGTAAGTATACTTTTACTTTAATTAATAGACTTCATTTTTGAGAAGTTTTAAGTTTATCAAAAAATAGAGCAAAAAGTACAGTGTAGTTTAAATTTGTAACTATTTTATTATATGTGAGCATATTTGTAATAGATCATTCATATTTTTATATGTTTAAAAGAAAATTATATTTCCTTTATTGTGAGCTATTTTTTCATATTCTCTACAATTTTTCTACTGAGTGTTGGTCTTTTAAAATTGTTTTATGGGAAATCATTGTATATTTGTTATATTTTTGGTATACGTTAGAAATGGTTGTTCCCAGGTTTGCCTTTTTACTTTGATATTTTATTAAATCTCTTTCATTAAAGTGTTTTATTTTTATGTAAAATAAATTACCAATTTATTCTTTTGTATTTTATAGATTTCTAGTCATACTAACAAAAGCCTCCTGTGGATTACTTATGTGTATGAATTATGAATACAAGTTCTAATTCTGACCATAACTCCTTATCAGTAACTACATACAAGGTTTGGCTACATCCCAGTGAAGGCCACCATAGACCATATGGGTTAACATATTAAGGTTTTCTAACTTGCATATTCATAAATCCTACAGCTATAGAGATGAAGATAACAAGGGAAGCATGTTCATTAATTATACATAGTACCAACATATTATGTTTCATTCAGTATTAAAATCCTGAACTCAGATGTATTTATTCACATTATAGGGCGGCATCTGTCACTGTGCTCTTCTTCACTTGAAGGATGAGTCTTTGTCCAGATGCAGGAACTTCACTCAGATGAAATCCTTTGTTTCAGGTCTAATTTTCAGTCTTGCCCTAAGCAGCCAGCATAGAGAGACAAAAAGCATCAATACTAAGAAAGTGAAACTGAGAGGAATGTATATTTCTGGGCTTTCTTGCTCTTATGCTCTTGCTTATGAAAATATTTGGGAATCATAGACAGGAGAAAGGAAAGGATGGGGGGAAATATTGAGGGAGAATTAGCAAGTGTTAGAAGAGGGGAATATCCTGGGGAATCAACATTAGATTTAGGTAGAAGGAGGAAAAGGATGAATAAAATCTAGGGGAAATGACAGATGTCACAAAGGAAGAGATGTCATTGTGAAGGAAAGGGAGGAAAGTCATAGAACCTGGAATAACCTGGAATTTGAGATTGACATTAGACATGGCCCTAGACCTGGACCTGACCTAAGACATGTACATTGTATCACAGCTATGGACCTTTACCATAAACTTGTATTGAATATAGACATTGGAATGGGACCTTCAGTCTTTTACCTGTGCTTGGAACCATGATTTCGAACGTGGACTTCAGACCAAGACCTAGATATCAGACCTTGATCTTGGACATTAATCTGAACTTATTACCTGGACTTGGACATTAGAATGAAACATAAGACCTAAAATTTGACTCTGAATTTGTCCAGAAACTTGAATCTGCTCTTAATCATGCTCCATGGTTGGTAGACTTCGGCTTTAGACCTTGACATTGAGGTAGAGATTTAATCTTAGATGTGGACCTTATATCTGGACCTGGACCTGACCTTGAACCTGTACTTCAATTCTAGACATAGATGTGAACTTGAATTTTAGAAATTTACCTTGACCCTGAACCTGTACCTTGCTTTGGATGTTGAATCTGGAACTCATAAATGGATTTGACCTAGATCTTGGACCTGATAATAGACCAGATCCTGAATGGGGAAAATATACCTTGGACCATGAGATTAGACATGACTTTTGTCCTTAGATATATGAACTTTGGACCATCACGTGGACTTGAACTTAGACCTAACCTTGGTCATAGATATTGACTAAGTACCTATACTCTGGACATGGACTTTGGACCTGGAACTTGGATCTGCATTTTCTAGTTCTTTGCAGAAAACCTTCAGTTGGAATTTGGATTCAGATCAACTTATTATCTGTCTGCTAAGATCAGATCAGGTCCTTTCTGTCTTATGTTTTAAAAATCTGTATACTTGTTTTTTCAAAGCTCTTACCATACTATAATCAATTGTGTTATTATTTGACTTTTCATTTTATATATACCAGGTGTTTATATAGAAAACTTCAGTCAGTGGGCAAAATCTTGCACACGGACTGTTTTTTTATGACCCAAGAGCTTAAAATTTTTTTCTGTTTTTTTACATTTTAAGTAGTTAGAAAACAATCAAAAGAAGAATATTCTGTGACACATAAAAAGGACATGAAATTCAAAATTTAATGTCCATAATTAATGTTTGACTAGAACACAGACATATCCATTCATTTACATATTGTCTTTGGCTGCTTTCATGTGTCAATGGTAGAGATGAGTACTTATGACAAACATGGTGTGGTCTACAGACACCAAATTATTTACTATATATTCCTTTATGGAAGAAGTTTGCTGACCCTTGTCCTACACAGTAAAGATGCAGGCCATATTTGTCATTATTAGCACTGTATTCAGATTTCAGAGGTTTTTAAATGTGATAAGTTACATCTTAAAGTCAACAAAATACAGTAAATTTCCATGAGTAGAGAAATGAATATATCGTTTTGAAATACTTACATGAATAAATAGTATACTGCAGCTAAAATCAATAAATAAGGACTATCTCAGTGTAGATAGATTTTTGAAAACTAAGGTCAAATGAACAAAAACATTTTAGAATGTTATATAAAATATGATACATGTATATAATAAGAAATATTACATAGTATGAAACAGTATGAAATAATACTACATGTATTGATTTATACATCTATATGTAGTAAATTATTAAAAACCTAAGTTGGGGCTCCCCTGGTGGCACAGTGTTTGAGAGTCCACCTGCCGATGCAGGGGACATGGGTTCATGCCCCAGTCTGGGAAGATCCCACATGCCATGGAGCGGCTGGGCCTGTGAGCCATGGCCACTGAGCCTGCGTGTCCGGAGCCTGTGCTCTGCAATGGGAGAGGCCACAACAGTGAGAGGCCCACATACTGCAAAAAGACAAAAACCTAAATTGGAAGAATGATCAAAAATTCATAACGGAGAAGTAAGAAGAGAAGTGGAACTGAGGGGTGATGCAAATAGACTACTATTGTATTTTCTGTTTATTACTTCACTTTGCTCCTTTATTTCTCAAAAAAATGAAGATATGAAGAAATATGTCAAGATATGAACATAAAGTGAAAGGAGTAAAAATGTATTTTATATAACTTTCTGAACCTGAAAAAGGAAACAGATATCCAGGGACAGGAATCACAGAGCGTCCCAAACAAGATAAATCCAAAGAGACCCACATGAAGACATATCATAATTAAAATGACAACATTTAAAGGTAAATAGAGAATTCTAAAGGCAGCAAAAGTAAAACAAAGAGTCACATACAAGGGAACCCCCATAAGGCTATCAACTGATTTCTCTGCAGAAACTTTGAAGGCCAGAATATATTTAAAGTGCTGAAAGGGGAAAATCAACAACCTAGGATACTCTATGCAGCAAGGTTATCATTTAGAATAGAATAGAAAATAAAAGACTTCTCAGAGAGGCAAAAATTAAAAGTTCATCAATACTAAACTGACTCTAAAAGATATGTTAAAAGGCCTTTGCTAAGTGGAAAAGAAAAGGTAAACAAAAGTAAGATTTTATGGGAAAGGGAAAATCCCACTACTAAAGGTGACTACATTCTAAAAGCTGTGGATCAACCACTTAAGTAAGCTAGTATAAGATTAAAAGACAAATAAGCTAGTATAAGTATAAGATTAAAAGACAAATAAGCTAGTATAAGATTAAAAGACAAAAATTGTAAAATTATTTTTAACTACAATAAACAGTGAAGGGATTAATATGAAGATGTAAAATATGACATCAAAAGCACAAAACATGGGGGGGGAAGATTAGAAAAGGTAAATCTCTTAGAATATGTTTGAACTTAATGACTATCAGTTTAAAATAAAATATAATTATAGGTCAACATATATGAACCCCATGGTAACCACAAATCCAAAATTTACAATAGACATAAACAACTAGAGAGAAAGTAACACAAGCTTACCACTAAAGAAAAACATCAAACCACAAGGGAATAAACTAAAAGAAGAAGAAAGTAACAGAAAAGTACTACAAAAACAACCAGAAACTAAGTAACAAAATGGCAGTAAGTACATACCTATTGATAATCACTTTAAATGCCAATAAACTAAATGCTCCAATCAAAAGATGTAGCTGACTGGACAAAAAACAAAAAAGATCCATCTATACGCCACCTACAAGAGACTCACTTCAGAGGTAAAGACACAATCAGACTCTGTTAGCATATGTGAGAGGATGGAAAAAGATATTTCATGCAGATGGATACAGAAAGAAAGCTGGGGTAGCAATACTTATATCAGAGTAAGTAGACTTTAAAACAAAGTCAATAAGAAAAAACAAAGAAGGTCATTATACAATAATAAAGGGATCAATAAAAGAAGATATAATATTTGTTAATATATATGCACCCAATACAGGAGCCCTTAAATATATAAAGAAAATATTAACAAATATAAAGGGAGAAATTCACAATAATACAATCATAGTAGGGGACTTTAATACCCCACTTACATCAATGGACAGATCATAACAAAAGAAAACCAGTAAGGCAACAGTGGCCTTAAATGAAACAAAAGACAGTTGGACTTAACAGATATCTACAGGACATTATATCAAAACACAGCAGAATACACATTCTTTTCAAGTGCACACAGAATATTCTCCAGGATAGATCACATGCTAGGCTAGAAAATAAGTCTCAACAAATTTAAGAGGATAAAAATTATATCAAGGATTTTCCTACCACAATGTTATGAAACTAGAAATTGATTACAGAAAGAAAAATGGAATAAGAACAAACAGGTGGAGACTAAATAAAATACTACTAAAACAATGGGTCAATGAAGAAATCAAATAAATATCAGAAAATACCTTGAGACAAATGAACATGGAAACATGGCACTCCAAAATCTATGGGATGCAGCAAAAGCAGTTCTAAGAGGGAATTTTATAGCAATAGAGAACTTCCTAAAGAAACAAGAAAAATCTCAAACAATTTAACCTATCATCTAAATGAATTAGAAAAAGAACAAAGCCCAAAGTCAGCAGAAAGAAGGAAATAGTAAAGATCAGAGAGGAAATATATAAAATAGAGATTAAAAAACTAGAATGATCAAAGAAACCAAGAGCTGGGTTTTTGAAACATAAAATAAATTGATAAGCCTTTAGCCAGGCTTACTAAGAAGAAAAGAGAGGGGACCCAAATAAACAAAATATGAAATTAAAGAGGGGAAATAACAACCAATAACTCAGAGATACAAAAAATCATAAGAGATTACTATGAAGTTATATGCCAACATTTTGGACAAGCTGGAAAAAGTGGACACATTTCTAAAAAGATTGAACCTGCTAAGACTACATCAAGAAGAAACAGACAATTTGAACAGACTGATCATGAGTAGTGAAGTGGAATTTGTAATGAAAAACCTTCAAGCAAACCAAAGTCCAAGATCAGATGGCTTCATGTGGGAATTCTACCAAACATGTAAAGAAGAGCTAATATCTACACTTCTCATGCTTTCCCCCCAAACTGAAGAGGATAGAACACTTCCAATTCATGTTATGAGGTCATCATTACCCTGATACAAATAAGAAGGGCACTCCAAAAAAAGAAAAAAAGAAAGAAAGAAAGAAAATTACAGGTCAAATTGATCTTTAATGAATATAGATGCAAAAAGACTTAGCAAAATATTGGTCAATGAAATGCAACAATATAAATAAAGTATTATAGGCCATCATCAACTTGGATTTATTTCAGCAACTCAAGGATGATTAAATATTCACAGGTCAATCAATGTGATACACTACATTAACAAAAGGAAGGATAAAAATTACAGATCATCTCAATGGATGCAGAAAAAGCATTTGAAAAAATTTAACATCTATTCATGATAAAAACTCTCTTCAAAATGGGTGTAGAGGGAACATTGCTCAACCTAAAAAAGGCCATTTATGACCATCCCAGAGCTAACTTCATGCTCAATGGTAATAGACATTTTTCCAAAGAGGTAATGCAGATGGCTAACAGGCACATGAAAGCATGCTTGATATTGCTAATTACTAGAGAAATGCAAATCAAAACCACAATGAGATACCTCACACCTGTCAGAATGGCTATCATCAAAAGGTCTACAAACAACAAATGTTGGCAAGGATGTGGAGAAAAGGGAACCCTTGTACACTGTTGGTGGGAATGTAAACTGGTGCAGCCACTATGGAAAATAGTATGGAGTTTCCATAGAAAACTAAAAATCAAACTACCATATGATCCAGCAATTCCATTCCTGGGCATATATCCTCAGAAAACACTAATTTGAAAATATATATGCATTCCAATGTTCATAGCAGCACTGTTTACAATAGCCAAGATATGGAAGCAACCCAAGCCTCCATCAACAGATGAATGGTAAAGTAGAGGAACATTACTCAGTCATAAAGATAATTAAATTCTGCCATTTGTAGGAACTTGGATGGACCTAGAGAATATTATGCTTAGTGAAATAAGTCAGGCAAAGAAAGACAAATACTGTATGTTATCACTTATATGTGGAATCTAAAAAATAAAACAAATGAACATATATAGCAAAACAGACACAGACTCACACATGTAGAAAACAAACTAGTGGTTACCACTGGGGAGAGGGGAGGTGGGAGGGGCAAGATAGGGGTATGGGATAAAGGTATACAAACTACTATGTATAAAATACATAAGCAAAAGTAAATATTGTAGAGCACTGGGAATTATAGCCATTATCTTGTAATAATTTTTAATGGAGTATAATCTGTAAAATTACTGAATCACTATGCTGTACACCTGAAAATAAAATAATATTGTAAATCAACTATATTTCAATATATATATATTTTTCAGAAATATAAACACTAACCACAGGGCTAGAAGGATCTAGGAAGATAGTCTAATCCCAAACTCCCCATTATACAAGGTAAGAAAGTCTCAGGTTGGGAAAACTACTTGCTCAATGTCACACAATAAGTTGGTGCCCAAAACATCCTTGGAAATACCCTGAAGGCACCAGTTACATATAAGATGAAATAAAAGTTATGAGTAACCACTAATCAGAGGGCTATCAAAAAATCCCCACGATGAGAACAATGAGATATCATCTCATACATGTTAGAATGTATACCATCAAAAAGACACAAATATCAAATGTTGGCAAAGATGTAGAGAAAAGGGAACCCTAGTACACTGTTAGTAGCAATGTAAATTGGTGCAGCCACTATGGAAAACAGTATGGCATTTCCTCAAAAAACTAAAAATAGAACTGCCATGTGATCCAGCAGTTGCACTCCTAGGTATATAACCAAAGAAACTGAAAACACTAATTTGAAAAGATACATGCACCCCAATGTTCATAGCAGCATTATTTACAATAGCCAAGATATAGAAGCAACCTAAGTGTTCATCAGTAGATGAACGGACAAAGAAGTGGTGAATATGGAATTTTGCTATTTGCAGCAGCTTGGATAGACTTGGAGGGTATTACCTATTATGCTTAGTGAAATAGATCAGACAGAGAAAGAAAAATACTGTATGTTGTCGCTTATATGTGGAATCTAAAAAATGAAACAAATTAATGAGTACAAAAAACCAAATAGATTTACAGAGATAGAGGAAAACTAGTGGTTTTCAGTGGCAGAGAGAAGAGGGGAGGAGCAACATAGGGGTATGGGATTAAGAGGTGCAAGCTACTATGCATAAAATAAATAAGCTACAAGAATATATTGTACAGCACAGTGAATATAGCCAATGTTTTATAAGAAATTTATATTGAGTATAATGTATAAAAATATTGAATCCTGATGTTGCACAACTGAAACCAATATTGTAAATCAATTATACTTCAATAAAAAAGGAAAGGAAGAAAAGCAATATGGTTAAGGAAGTATTTCTTCTTTTTATTTTTATTTGCTGCCAAAAGAAATGTGACCACTGGAAATGCAGTTCAGAGCTGCAGAATTACCATGAACAAACTAAATATAATTGGTGGTAATCTGTTGGAAACATAATCTTAATTATTTCTCAAATGAAGAACACCTTGTATTATGACCAGTTTATCCTAAAAGAAAAATAAATAACAGCCAATAGCCTTTATAAAATACTCAGTAGATCTATTAGAAGAATAAACATGAAATACAAGAGTGAACTGTCCCAAACCAATGTGAGACATTGAAACCAAATAAAAGTTGACACAATTTCCTGATAAAAACTTTATTGCCCCCAATAACTGCATAGGCCATAAGATAGTTACTGTTAATTAGGAGTTACTATTCATTACAAGAATATGACTAACAAAATTCAAGCAGCTGTGGTATCAGCTTTGCAATACACTGATAACTTTCCTTATTGCCTGAGGGACTTTGAGGTTTGTCCCATTTGCCTTGTTTCACAAAGTACATGGTATCTTTATATTTGATTATTTTCCACTTCTTCTGATAGGCTTAGGATTAGATGAAAGGACTAAACTAGCATCCTGAATATTTGGTTAATATATCCCAAATGGTGTGCTTTAGTGATGTCTTCAATAAAATATATTTTGAGGCTATTTTTGAACTTGGCTCTGCTAAATCATCTTCCTGGAGCTCTTCACATATTGACATCCTTGGAAGAAAGATACTGGATTCCTGCAAAGGGATCATTTATCCCTTGTATTATTCTGGGAATAACGAACTGAGGCTTATCTGCAAATATTAATATTATTGGACTTGGAAGGTAATAGGAATAAAAAGTACAGCTTGGTTACCTTATTTTTTGGTAAAGAAAACTTAAAGCTGAGACTTGGCTAATATAAGAGGAAGAATTCCTCTCTTACCATTAAGAATTATATTGTAAGTAATCAAAATCTAGCTGTGTAAATATAGTATTTGAACAAACTACTCAGACTAGTTAATAAGGACATTATGAAGTAGAGTGAGAAAAACTTAAAAATAAAAAGAGTGAAACACATTCGGTGATATTGGCAAATAAGTTCCCTTAACTTTTATCCAACTATTATGCGCATTTGCTATTACTATCATATATTTTTATCTACCAAAATTTAGATGGAGGTAAAGTCAATGATAGAGGCACCACCAGAGGCTGAGGAGCCTGTGGGGATGTGCTGATCCAACTGGAGATGAGGTTTGGTCCAGTTCATTGGTTCCCAGTGCCTGGTAGAAATTCAAAACACATAGTTCTCGAAGCAGATGAGGATTAGAAAAATACCATGAGAAGAGTGAACACAACAGCCAGTAGGATAACTCTTGGATAAGTGGAAGACAGTCCAAGGTCAGAAGGAGTTATGGTACCTGAGGAAATATCCAAGAAGGGTATCTAGGTCAGAAAACAAGCCAAAGTCAGAACAAGAGGCTGAGATAGTCTGTTTGCTGCAGTAACTTATGTTGGGGTGCCTTCTTGGTCCCCTTCTCTAAGAACTAGGTCTCATCCACAGGTCCTATTTAAGAGGTGAGTGCAGCTCCCATAATAATACCAAGTGACTCAAATTCCTTGCCCCAACTGATTGAATGGGAGTAAATACCCAGGCCTACATACATTAATCAGATATTGTACTGAAAATTAATTTGTTCACTGAGAATGTAGTCAATTTTTAAGTCCATGAAGTGAAAAGTTTAGGAGAACTCTAATGAATTAACCATGTTTGATCACTCTTCCTGTATCACCAAGGCAAGGAAACTGACAGGCTAAAAGAATATGAATGAAACCCAGTGAAATAAAAAGAAAAGGAAGGAGAGCATACCCTCATTTTCTGACTTTGTTCTTCCTTTGTCTAGTACTTCGTGAGACTTGGCTATATGCCCTAATTTTGGGTGCGTTGAGATAAATCTGTGTCCTTCCTAAATCATTCCTTTTTACTTGAGTGAGTTACAATGCATGTCAGCACCTTATATGCAAATAGCTTAAACTAAGTGAGCCTGAAAGAAGCCTGTGTCCTATGTCAGTCAAGGCACTTTTGAATTCTCAACAACCTAATAGGAGTATGCACTCTAGAAGAGGACACTGGGGAACTCAGGTATCAGATATGATACAAAGTTTGTGTGTTGAGGGCTCACACACAAATTGGAGGATCTTTATCTTCCCTCCAAATTGAGTGGGAATAGTTTCTAGAGAGAGAAAGTAAGAGATTATAAATATTAGGGGAGAGAGACAATTTTATCAACTGTGTCAGGAGGAGTAGAACTCTAGACAGCCTGAAAGGCACAAAGTTATGGAGGGCTCAATGGGACAGAATGGATACAGGGGGAGGAAAGATGGAAACTGCTTCCCTACCTCTGTTCTAGACTTCTAGATGGAAAGCTTCATGATTGTTTACCAGGGGAAAAAAATTTATAACATAGTTCAGGACACAAACTGGTCAGCAATAAAGACTATGAATTTAGCAAAATATCCTCTGCGATCAGTAACTAAGGAACTTGAGCATGGCTATAATTACAGTAGACATGTTGACTGATTTGACAACAGCTATTCTTTTAAATTCTGCTAACAGAACCCCCACTTTGCATGAAAGACAGTATGTCCAGTCCCAGCAGATGAATCCTGAGTGGTCAAAGAAAATTATGACAATTTTGAGACCTTCTTTTGGAAGGGGGATGACTAGAACTGCAACCCAACATTATCCAATAAGATATAAGACTACATTGACTACAGGCTTGTGAGACAAATATTCCTCCATAGTAAGAAAGAATGTATAAGAAGGGAGTCTTTTTTTCTCATCTTCCCTTCTTTCCTTACTGCACTGGAAATTGTTGGACAATGCCTAGGCTGCTGTGGATATTTTCTGTCCATGAGGAAAAGGCCAAGGTCATCATGGAGATCTCTACCTACAGTCCTGACATCTCTGAACTTCTGAATGTGAAACCTGAAAAAGTCTGTTCCCAGAATACTTAAGTAAATCAATAAATCTCTGTATTATTTAAGCTGCTTATGGTTGGGTCTTCTGTTACAGCCAAAAGTATCATAATGCATACAGTAGATGAAGAGAAGCAGGGACAACTCCACTGGAGGGAAGGAAAGTCCTAGCAAAAACAAAATCATATACTAAGTCAAAATAGCTGAAGACGCTGGGATTGAAGGTAAAGATATAAAACTGAGTTCTGTAGAAAATTAAAGATCAGAGCCAACAATAGTTTGTCTAAGCAGATCAACGGGACTAGGAAATGTTTGCATTTCTGTGGTCAACATTATGCTGGGTGGGGTCAGTGGTTCTTGAAGGCACAGTTGGGTTTCTACTCATTTCAAAGGCATGATGTTTGAATATAGCATATCACCTTCTGGTGGGCTCCTAAATATGTTTAGATCAACAAATAAGTAACTTTAGAGTCCTTTTGTGGTGTAGTTTGATGGAACTAGACAAATCATCACCCAGTTGAATACCTCCTGGGCCTGTAACTCAGAATGTTAATGTTTAATGTTTTGCTGAACAATTGTATGTCGTACCTTATAGAGATAGAGCTAAGAGTGTCCTTATAGATCACTTAAGCCAACTGGGAAAGCACATTAAACACTAAGTCTGGAGATACTGGGAAGAGAGCTCAAGATTCTAGTTCAGAGCAAAGATCTTGGGGGTAGTGGAAAACAGGAACAAAGTATTAACAAAGCTGGAATGAGAAAAACCTGGATGGGAGGAAGTGGCTTCAATAACAGCTGTTGTTTGCAAATCACCTTCCTGAGATGCAAGGGGCATTGGAAGGCAGTCTCTCTTTAAAGAATGAGGGGCAACATAGACAGCATAGCTAATGAGGTATAGCAGAAATCAAAATCTGGTTTATCAACTTCATGTTCACTTCCTCTTCCACTTTATATCTACTGTTCAGTTAAAGCTCTAGCAAAGGATTATAATGGTGATACATAGGTGAGTTGAAAAATCAGAACCATCACTGGAAAGACCCTAAGGCTTCCCATAGCAGCCTGCTGATGTGCTCAAAATCCCATCTGCTTGATAAATTAAATCACCTTCAACTGAAAGTCATGGATTTCTACTCATACTCAAGACATTCGGCATTCCTGTCAAGACAGTGCTGAGAGTGATCACTCTAAATAGACAAATAGACCTTATTTTCTTGGAGGAATGGTATTTCTTTTTTTTTTTTTAATAAATTTATTTATTTATTTTTGGCTGCGTTGGGTCTTCATTACTGCATACAGGGTTTCTCTAGTTGTGGAGAGCGGGGGCTATTCTTCTTTGCGGTATGCGGGCTTCTCATTGCGGTGGCTTCTCTTGATTCAGAGCATGGGCTCTAGGCATGCCGGCTCCAGTAGTTGTGGCTCACAGGCTCTAAAGCACAGACTTAGTAGTTGTGGCATACGGGCTTAGTTGCTCCATGGCATGTGGGATCTTCCTGGACCAGGGCTCGAACTTGTGACCCCTGCATTGGCAGGTGGATTCTTAACCACTGTGCCACCAGGGAAGTCCAAGGAATGCTATTTCTTTTTAAGTCATTAACTCCATAGTCTAGAGTGTTCTGGAGTTTGTTTGTTTGTTTGGTTTTTCCATTCCTGATTTTCTGGTAGTGAAATGACAACAAGAACAGCTAAAGAGAGGGGAAAATTTTACCTGTGATACCTAAATCTTCCCTTTTTGTCTTCTGGCTCTCCCATGGGTATGTTGACAATTTCACAACTGTCCCTCAAATGGTGTACTTTATTAATCAAGACAACATTCAAATTTACTTACTACAATAGGTTGATGTATATCTTTAGGGTATTTTAATGTAAAATGGTATCTTTCCCCACAACACCGAGTTTTTCAAGAATTCAAGAACATACATACTCCATTTTGCATATGTGATTGCTACTATTTACTTCTTCTCAAATAATTCTCTCTTTCTTTTTGGCTATGCCATGTAGCTTGTAGGATATTTGTTCCCCAACTGGAGATTGAACCCAGGCCCTTGGCAGTGAGAGCACAGAGTCCTAATCACTGGACCACCAGAGAATTCACTGAAATAATACTTTTAATGTAGCAATATTACTTTTTAAGTCATCCTAACATATTTGCATGGTATTCTGTTTTTTTTAAACTTTAATTTTCACCAAACTCTCACTATAGTTATATCCTTACATTTACTTATTTTTTGGTGAAGTAATTCCATCCTTACTTTTTAACAAATGAATCTGCTGGCTGTGCTATCCTTCTTATTATATTATTTGTGAGTTCTATTGACTTTTGGATTTGGAGGACATAAATCAACTACAAGCTGAGTTGCATTGACCACTTCACAAAAGTCCACAGTAGACATCTGCACAAAAGCTGACCTATAAAAATTGCATGAGGGTCAGGTTTGTAGAGAATACCAGCCTAACATTTCACCAGAATCTCTAAAATAAACCTGAACCATATAGGTTCAGTGTCACAGAGCTGTCAAAATTTCCAAATCAGAAGTAAACCTGACTAATAAGTTTTTCTCAGTAAAAGCGAAGCTGATCACCCTCCCAGGTAGAATACAAAAGAAATGACAATTCTTCTACAGCCAATGACAATTTGCAAGGCAGTTGTCATCAGTCCAGGGGAGTGAGCATCAGTCCAGGGGAGTGAGCATCTTGATGAAGTAGAGATCTAACTTACATTCAATGTAGGATCAGGTCTACAATTTCATCCAGTTCTTGCTCTTACCCTTCCTTAACCCTCTCTCATTCTTCCTTTGACTCTCCATCATTTGACTATAGTCTTCCTAGGTTTGAAATTCCTTCATTGCCTCTTATATATCACATTATCATTATCCATCAGGGAAGTTACATCTCTCAAGAAGACCAGCAAGGCAAGTTTCTGCAACTCATTTTCCTTAAGATTTTGTCTCATCTATAGACTTGTGAGATTATTCTGAATTTTCCTTAAAACTAGCTACCATGTATAAGAGGCAAAGTTCTTCTCTGCCTTTATCTATGTGTGGTACTTGTCATTCCCATACTCACCTCCACTTAACATCCAACATTTATTTAATTCTACTGCACAGTTACAAAGAAATACATGTGTATGCCTACAGGAGTGAGCATTTGTGGCATCAACCAGAAGAACTACTCCAGGAGATGTGCTCTTTAAAAGTTAATACCTCATTTTGTGCCACAGTTGTCTAACAGGGAAGAGTCAGGGAAAGAAAAAATTTCACCTGTTCCTGGCAAAAATGCTGACTTGATAATGAGAAAAAGGCAATATCTGTGGCAATTCCCAGGCTGTGCAAGGAAGAGACTCCTCCCCATGACAGGATCTCCTTGAACCAAAGCCAGGCTCCTCCCATGACCCCTGTCATGGCTCCACTTTCCTGTTATTCATTACAGTGCCCCTCCTTCAAATCCTCTTATAAAAGCCCAGTCCTTTCTACCCTGACAAACCAGTGCAGATCCCTGCAAGACAGGTAAGTGGGAGCTGAAAGAAGATGAGACCCCTGGCAGGGGTTTCACCTCACACATTTCAGAGAAGGTATACAAGGATCCCTGTCCTCAGAGAACACAGGAGCACTGAGACAATGCAAAGGCAGTCCCAGGAGGTCTCAGGTGTAGTAGGGTATATAGATTTTCCAATTCTTTCAAGAAATATAGAAGGGGATGGATGCCATCAAGATAGATTTATTCTGAGGGGTCTAGACAGAGGAAGAGACAAGAGGTACAACAGGGGGTTTCTCATGCCCTCTCTCTGACCACCCTTTAGTTCTCTGGTTGCCTCTGCACATCACAGACAAAATCATGCCTTCCATGGATGCTGCGCTCTTGCCTAATGTTCCTGTCTCAGGTCCAAGGTGAGATTTCTCTGCCTCTAGCACTGGGTTCCCAGTGTTTATTCAGGGCCAAGAAGAGGAGGAAAGCTCCTGTGTACCTCCCGTGGTAATGGTACATCCCCACACGACAACACTGCCTGCAATTCCTGCATCATCATCCTTCCTTCAGGGTAACTAGTGGTGGGAGGCACTACATCGGTCCAGTAACAGTGGGATGAGATGATTTCCATTTTCTCATTAGATTCTAATTCATGTGGGTAGATTAAGGAGAGTAAGCATAGAGTGTCATTAATGAGATGAGTAGGAAAATGATTGGAGGATCCAGTGTAAGAATAGTCAGCCCAGAGGAGGAGAAGCCTTGGACTTTTGAATAAAAGAGAATAGTAAGAGCAAAAGAGATTATCTCTCAATTAGTAACTTTCGTTCAAAATTAAAAAAAAAAAATCCTGGAAGTGTTGGCACTGGTGACAGGCAGTCAGGAGTTTGGTGTCACTGCCCAAAGCACTGGCCTCATAGATGTTACCCAAGGTCACCTCCCCACTCCAATCCCCTCTCTCCATTTCACCCCATACCTCTCCTCTATTTCTTCCTCCCCAGGGGAAGACTCCCAGAACAAACTTCCTTTTGCACGGATCAGATGACCCAAAGGCTCCATGGCCTATGTGTCCTACTGCTATGCCTTGTTTATAGCACCCAAAACCTGGATGGATGCAGACCTGACTGCTGGGATTTGCAATTAGGGGTGATAGTGAAAAGCAAATTACAGACCAGATTGTGGGGCATGAGCAGTCTCATTATCTAGAGCTTCTTGAGCATGAGAATGAGCACCTCATCTTTTGCAAACACACCCCTTCTCACCTACCTCGGCTCTGCTTTTCCCCCAGCATGAGGCATCTCAAGATCCTTCTCAGTGTCTCCCTTCTCCACACAGATGACCTGCCAGAAGAGGCCCTCAGGCCACCTTGTGTCTGTGCTCAGTGGGCCTGAGGGATCCTTCGTGCCCTCCTGGCCAAGAACAATTTGAAACTCCTCTCAGACGTCTGGATTGGGCTCCATGACCCCACAGAGGTACACTTACATCCTCTTTAATCTGTTACTTCCCAAGATGCTATGGCCACCCAGGCCCCTCCCTGTCCCCTGTGCCTGCCAAGTAAATATCCTAGAAACCCCTGGAGCTCAGGGGATAATTGGGAAAAAATGGAGAGCCTTGAGACAAGCTGAAGAGCTGAGTTATGTGCAGGTCTCCAGGTAAAGTTAATCTGCCTCTTGTCAAACTTTTTACATGATTCACACATTATGCCTTGTAATTCAGTTCTCTATGATTCCCTGAGTCTGCACATACTGTGCTTAGTGAGTCCTAAATAAAGATTTAGGACTGACGCAATTTTCCCTTATAAAACTGATGCTATCTTCGAGGTTTAGATGCTAATCACAAATGTACCACTAAGTGTAGTTCAGATAGTGACATGTTATTCTGAGAGGTTCCATTGGTCTTTGTGATCATTCATTTTGGAATGTGCCAATAGATTTAGGGAGAGTTTCCCAGAGGAGAGCTGTGGCGACACCACATGGAAGAGAAGAGCAAATTCCGTGATGCTGGGGAGGGGATCAGGCATTCCAGATGAGGGAATCAGGCCAGGAGAACTCTAAAGGCCTTTCCACCTCACCTGACTCCATCCTCTGCTCTATAAGGCTCTGAGCCCAATGCCAGTGGATGGGAGTGGAGTAGTACTGATGTGCTCAATTAAGTTGCCTGGAAGAGAAATCCAGCCACCATCTCAAACCCTGGCTACTGTGGAAGCCTGTCAAAAAGCACAGGTAAGAAACAGAAGAGGTCACTTCTTTCCAGCCTTTTCCCTCGCCTCATCCCCCATTTCTGGGTCTGGTTTTCAGAGAATCCTCCTGGGCTTGAACTGTAATACTGGCTTGTCTGTTCCCATCCCCTCTCTTCTCTCCTTTCTTTCTGTCTCTTTACCTGGGGTGGGACCCTGATGAAGATGAAGGAGAGCATTTGAGTCCTAGGCCAGAATCTGGGATATATCTCCATTGGATTCTCAAGCTCCACCAGCCCCATTCACTTGAGTTCTTCTGTCACTTTAGGGTATCTGAAGTGGAGAGTTTATAACTGTTATATGAACTTATCCTATGTCTGCAAGTTCAAGGACTAGGTCAGAAGGGAAGTCAGCAGTCTGAGTCTGGTGTGTAGTTCATCGTGGACTTGGAACCAAGTGTGAAGACCCATCCCAGAAGGGGATATTCTCCCCACACCCCCAATCTAACCACCTTATTTTGACATTTCCTCCCCTCCAACCTCATATCAGGCTCTTTTCTATGTTCTATAACCTGAGTTTTCAAGGTACTATAATAAAAATTTTAGTTTTTCATTGCTTGTCTTCTCTGCTTCATTCTCATAGACAAACTCTGGGGAGGAAGTCGGTGAGTGAGGGGACTTGGTGGGTCAATCTATGCCCAATTTCACTCAGGTCCCTGGGGAAATAACTAAATATATATATATATATATATATATATATATATTTCTCTTGGCATATTTGTGGTGAGGTATGTCAGCACTGCTTCTGTAGGATGTGGGTTGTGTACATATAAAGACATTGCTCTCCCACACACTCTACTGCACAAAAATTCCTAGACAAGGTCTCTGATGGTATGAGGCAACCATTTTAGGAACTGATGATGTTTAGAACAGTATTTCCTAAACTATCCGTGTAAAAGATAATGATAAGATTTTATTAACATTCATAAAATAGAAATAAAATGAAGAAATTCAAAAATTAAATGGATAAAACATATATTTGAAATGCATATATAATTGTTTTGTTATTAGTTTTGACAGAAAAAAGGTAATCTTTCTAATTGTTGTACAATTTCAGCTTCTATACTTCCCTTGCCATGGTCGATTGGCATGAGTCCATTTAACTACATGTTGCCCTGTCCCTAGAAGGCACTTGGGAGAACAAACCCCAGAAGGTCCTCTTAAAACACTCTGACTCCATTCAGGACTGGATTTGTGCAACTTATTGTCTGGCAGGATTTCTCTTAACTTATTTTTTTCCATGGAAGCAACCTAAATGTCCATCAACAGATGAATGGATAAAGAAGATGTGGCACATATATACAATGGAATATTACTCAGCCATAAAAAGGAATGAAATTGAGTTTTTTGTAGTGAGGTGGATGGACCTAGAATCTGTCATACAGAGTGAAATAAGTCAGAAAGAGAAAAACAAACACCATATGCTAACACATATATACGGAAATTTAAAAAGCGGTACTGATGAACATAGTGGCCAGGCAGGAATAAAGACAGAGGCTTAGATAATGGACTTGAGAGCACAGGTGGGGAAGGGGAAGCTGGGATGAAGAGTAGCATTGACATATATACACTACCAAATGTAAAATGGATGGCTAGTGAGAAGCTGCTGCATAGTACAGGGAGATCAGCTTGGTGTTTTGTGACGACCTAGAGAGATGGGATATGGAGGGTAGAAAGGAGGCTCAAGAGGGAAGGGATATAAGGATATATGTATACATATAGCTGATTCACTTTGTTGTACAGCAGAAACTAACACAACATTGTAAAACATTTATACTCTAATAAAGATGTGATTAAAGACCTAAATGTAAGGCCAGACACTATAAAACTCTTAGACGAAAACATAGGCAGAACACTCTATGACATAAATCACAGCAAGATACTTTTTGACCCACCTCCTAGAGTAAGGGAAGTAAAAAAAAATATATAGAAATGGAACCTAATGAAGCTTTTGCACAGCAAAGGAAACCATAAACAAGATGAAGGGACAACACTCAGAATGGGAGAAAATATTTGCAAATGAAGCAACTGACAAAGGATTAGTCTCCAAAATATACAAACATTTTCTGTATTTAAAAAATGATGCTTTTTTAGTCTGTCATACAGAGTGAAGTAAGTCAGAAAGAGAAAGACAAATACCGTATGCTAACACACATACATGGAATTTAAGAAAAAAAAATGTCATGAAGAACCTAGGAGTAAGACAGGAATAAAGACACAGACCTACTGGAGAACGGACTTGAGGGTATGGGGAGGGGGAAGGGTGAGCTGTGACAGGGCGAGAGAGAGAGAGGCATGGGTAAAGTAGATAGCTAGTGGGAAGCAGCCGCAGGGCACAGGGATATCGGCTTGGTGCTTTGTGACCGCCTGGAGGGGTGGGATAGGGAGGGTGGGAGGGAGGGAGACGCAAGAGGGAAGAGATATGGGGACATATGTATATGTATTACTGATTCACTTTGTTGTAAAGCAGAAACTAACACACCATTGTAAAGCAATTATACCCCAATAAAGATGTTAAAAAAAAAAGAATAAAATTACAAAAAGTGACATTAGCAGCCACTCTAGAAGAAGTACACAGCCTCTGTAGAAATACAAGTAAATTCGCTCTTTTTCCTTAAAGGAGCATTCAAGTGCATTTTGTTCATTTTTACAGTAATGAAAGAGAGTGCCCTTCAGTCAATTTTCAGGACCTGGTACAAATTATTATATTTTCTCCCTTTAAATGTCAAGGGCAAAAAGTGGAGGGCTCCCCCGCCACCCAGAGCCAAGCGCCTGGGCCAGCAGTGGGAGCTGAAGGATCCCCTGTGCTCAGAACACAGGGGCGCCCCGCGAGGCCCCCGGTCCGTGAGGCCCCGGGGTCGCGAGGCCCCGGGCGGGTCCGCGAGGCCCCGGCCTGGCGCGCGCAGGACCTCGTGCCCAGAGGTTCCGACGCCCCACGAACCGTCCCACACCCCGATGCCAACGGTCGCCTCAGCGCCGTAAGCTTCGCGTCTACAGACTTCGGGGCCGCCCAGAAGCCAAAGCCCGTCGAAGGTCCGACCCCGCTGACCCGCGAGCATGGACAGCTACCTGAGCATGTACCTGGGCACGGCCAAGGCCACGCAGCCAGCCCACGCCCTGAAGCGCCGGTCCCCATGGTTCCCATGGACCGGGCCCGCCCGCGGCACCTGCTTCCTGATGGGCCGGGACGGGCGCCCAATCCTGTGCTACCGCCGCCGCCGCCAGGATCGCGTGCTCTGGTTCCGCAGCAGGCGGCCGCTCCCCGCCGCCCTGCGCAGCTGGAAGTACTACCTGGTCCGCGGGTCCTCGGCGCCCCAGGGTTGGACACGCCTTCCCAGCGGGCCGTCCCTCCGCACCTCCTCGGGGCTGGGGTTTTCCGGCCATGGCAACGGTTTCACGATGAGGTCCCAGTGGAACGCCCGCCTCTCCTGCCACACGCAGAGCCTGGTGGACATCCGTACCGCCCCCCGTTGAAAGCCTAAGCAGTTTGTCCACGTGTCCGCCCAGCCAGGAGTCCCTGGACACCTGTGCCAAGGAGACCGCGCTGAGGGCCCTCAGCCGATGCGAGGAAGGACAAAGGCGGCTCGATGGGCCTCTCAGGTCTGAGAGCCCCGAGCCCAGGCTGTCGGCCTTCCGGCCCGTGATGAGGAATGGAGTGGTCCCTGTCTTTGTGCCCAGGCCGGGGCCTTTGAGAAGAAGCATCTGCTCCAGGTGCAAGCGCCTCCGAGAAGAGGACACTGAGCCCCGGCCTGACCAGCAGCCCTGCCTGAGCCTTCCCTGTCTGCCGCCCACCCTGCTGTAAGGTCCCCCCACCCCCCACCCGTCCAGGGCACAGTCACAGAGCCTCGCTGGAGAGATGGGGGCGGATCAGCACTCCTGGGTCTGGGCCTCCTGCAGCCTGACGTCCCCCTTGAGACCTGAGAGCCAAGGCCACCTCCTCCTGACACTCAAACTCACATTTCTTTTACCCAGCTGACCCCTGCCCTACCCCACCCCTGCCTGAGTCACTGGCACGGACCACCAGGCCAGCTCTCTCCTCTTCAGCCAGGAGCTGCCAAGCCCCAGAGCCACCTCTCCTACCTGCAGAGCCCGCCCCGAGGAAGCACCGCTGACGTCCAGGCCTGCACTCCCTCCTGCCCACCCACCCTTGCTGCCTTTGCCCCTGAGAAGACCCTTCTCGGAGGACCCTTCTCAGGAAGGCGTGCTTCTCCCCTATTGCCCACTTCATACGTTTTAAAGGTTGTTCTTATTTTAAATAATACTAAAATAACTTCATTATCCTAAAAAAAAAAAGTTTCTCAGAATACTACTTCCATCCAAATCACTGTTCAAGAATACATGTTTTTTAATACTTAAAAAAAAATGATGCTTTTTTGAAGAAGTTCCCCTCACCTAACTGATGGCAAGACCCAGACTTTTCATGCATCTGCATATTTCAAGACCACTAATCTACCTTCTCCCCTTATCATCACCCCTCCCTCGCCACAAGCTTCCATTGTGGAAAAAATGGTTTTGGTCAGATTTTCCATAATCTGGAAAAAAACATTTATTCTATGAGAACACTGACAAAATTTTTCCATATGGGCCAAGAACACTACAGTCTTGCCATGTAAGGGTATTGCTTCTTAAATAAAGAGATGAAAAGAATCGTAAGTGTCTTTTTCTTTTAATGTTTGTTAAATGTCATTTGTTCTTTCTAGGATAGACTGCCTTGACTAAATATTCCTTCAGCATTTTTGGTGGAAACACCAAACATCAGTTTCAATGAATTTATGATTGCACAATGTCAGACGTTTTGATTTTCTTCCCTGTTTAAAGTCACAACATGGGTTTGAAAAGTTCACAGTAATTGTGCTTGTGTCAGTTTCTACTTTAGTTGAGTTCTCCCTTTGATGGCAGGTGAGCCACTCCAGCTGTGGGGACCAGATCCTATCCTTCCTGTTGGAGAACCCATTGTGTTAGATATGACATTTGAAGTTGAAAGTAAGAAAAATCCCAGAATGATTTGGCTCAAAAATTTAAGGTATTTACTGGACCACATTACTGAAAAATCTAGCAGTGAGAAAGGATTTGAGCTCAGTTTGACCAGGGCTCAAGTGTCATTTCTCTTGGGTTCTCCTGTCTACATTCTCTTTTATCTGTATCCTTTATTCCTCTACTGGCTTCCTTCTTTTCATAGCTCAAGAGAGTTGCCAGCAGCAGCTGGGGCTACTGTTTCCTTAATATCAGTAGAACATATATTATTTCCTCAATTGATAAAAGAATAATACTGACTTCCTCCTGCCTTTTTAGACAAAACTGAGCATATCACTATGGTCAGGAAAATATCATGGGCTGTTGCTCGAAGCCTGAATTACTGTGCATCTTTGAACCATAATTAGAGCAAAGTGGATATAGTATTACATGAGTTATAAACTCTCCAGGATCTTAGAGTGTGATCACTATCAACAAACCTCAGGAAGGGGTCTCAGAAGCATGGAGGGAGTGGATTTTCTTAGTGGACCACCTGAGCTCTTAGAGAAAGGGGAAAAGAGAATAATGAAAAGGGTAGGTTCCCAGGGATTTTCAGCACACACACATTCAGACAATTGGAGATAAGTAAGACTAGACATAATAATTAACTGGAATTAAAGAATGTAAAAAATGATATAATCCTACTTTTTTGGTTGATTATCAGCAATTACCATATTTCCTCCATCAAAAGACTAAAAATACAGGTATGTCCAGTGAGGGGAAGCGTCCCAAATTTGCAGACTCCAAGTCAAGGATCAGTCACTTTCTTATAGTCAGTTTGTTATTGACAAGTGACATCATAAAATATCACTCTTCTCATTTTTCCTCATACCTTTGGTCGAAGCTTTTCAGTTCTCTTTGCCAGCTTATATTGTGAATTCTCCTTTGGTTTCCTATTCCATAGATCATCATGTAAATATTCTCTGGTTATTCTCAGCCTCCCTTTGAAAGTAATCAGTCCCTCTGATACTGAAGGTTTAGATGACATTATTTTTCAAACCTAAGCTGGTGATGCTATATATTTTCAAAAAGTGAGTAAGTCATTTGGTGATGATAAAATAAAAATTCTGCCTTCTCCTGAGAGCAATGAAAGGACAGAGAATCAAGAAGACACTTGGAAAAATTTGTGATATTGTCTCTTACTAAATCTTTTGAAAAGTTTTCTCTTTAATCAGGTTTAGACTGGATATCAATGTATTGCTGCTCTTCTAAGGATGTGCTAAACACTATCATATGTAGTTTACCTGGAACTTGAATAAGGCCACTTGGTATTCATATTCTGGGTCTCTAAGCCAACTGGTTACTTCGAGAATATAGGAAATTTGTAACTAGTTCTTCACTGCCAGCCTTTTCACAGAAAGAAGTACTTCCTGATTTTCTTAAAATGAAAACAACAACACCATTGCAAACAATCCTGAGCATTTTTAACTATTAATTTACAAGAGTTTTTATTCCTATCTTTCCTAAAATGAAAATAATAATAATACAGACAGTCAACAAGCCAGATAAGTTTAAGAAATTGTGGCACACTATTGAATTGAATATTAGCCATTATAAATTACATAGAAATATTTAATTTTGTAAAATTATAAAATGTGTACGTGGGAGGAGGTGGAGGCAATGAAGGAACTCCTTTTCCACCCCCTCATTCACTGTCCAGCTTGAGTGGTTTTGCCAGAGTAGATGAGGAAGATTTGTTGTAATGTAACCAGAGGAAAGGGTAGAGGCAAAATTAAAGCCTATGAAGTGAGCAGAACAAAGCCAGGACACTGAGAAGGGACAAAGGTGATGTGGGCTCAGAGAGATTCCCAGAATGGGGAGAGGCCCTTCCAGGCATAGGCTAGAACTGTCCAAGGTCAGGTGTCCTCTCCACAATCAGTCCCACTTTCCTTTAGGCAAAGGTGGAGTTTTATCATTCTATGAATGCTCCCAGGTGCCCAACTCTCGTGTCCTTAAGAGTTGGAGAGAGTGAGAAAAGATCTTCCAGGAAAGGCTGCAAAAGGGAAGCAAAGAGGTAGTCCAGAAAGGATGAAGGAGATCAGGCCTCCTGCTGTTACCAAGCATAAGTTTACATGCCTGATGCACAATGAAGTCAAATAAACCAAAACATTGGAGTTTGGAGCAGAGATAGGTTTATTGAAGGGCCATGCAAGGAGAATGGGTGGCTCATGCTTCCCCAAATCCCTAACTTTCCAAAGGGTTTCAGCAAAGCATTTTTAAAGGCAAGGTGAGGAAGGGACGTGGTTGGTAGTTGCAAACTTCTTGGTGTGGGAATCCTTTGTTCTGGCAACTGTCCTCATAGGTCAGGTCACAATGTTCCTGTAAACCTCCAACAAGACAAATGTTATTCTCTATTCTGCAACTTTTTATCTGTGTATGAATGGAAGAGTGTTATATGCTTAAAGGTCAGAGCCTTGAGAATGGGCTCTCCTGAATATTTCAGGCTATAGGCAACATTCTTTTTTTTTTAATTTTTGAATTTTATTGTATTTTTTTATAGTGCAGCTTCTTATTAGTAATCCATTTTATACATATTAGTGTATATATGTCAATCCCAATCTCCCAATTCATCACACCACCCACCCACCCCCACCCCTTTCCCCCCTTGGTGTCCATACATTTACTCTCTACATCTGGGTCTCTATTTCTGCCCTGAAAACTAGTTCATATGTATCATTTTTCTAGGTTCCACATATATGCGTTAATATACAATATTTGTTTTTCTCTTCCTGACTTACTTTACTCAGTATGACAGTCTCTAGATCCATCCATGTGTCTACAAATGACCCAATTTCATTCCTTTTTAAGGCTGAGTAATATTCCACTGTATATATGTACCACTTCTTTAACCATTCATCTGTCGATAGGCATTTAGGTTGCTTCCATGACCTGGCTATTGTAAATAGTGCTGCAATGAACATTGGGGTGCATGTGTCTTTTTGAATTATGGTTTTCTCTGAGTATATGTCCAGCAGTGAGATTGCTGGGTCATATGGTAGTTCTATTTGTAGTTTTCTAAGGAACCTCCATACTGTGCTCCATAGTGGCTGTATCAATTTACATTCCCACCAACAGGTTAAGAGAGTTCCCTTTTCTCCACACGCTGTCCAGCATTTGTTGTTTGTAGATTGTTCTGATGATGCCCATTCTAACTGGTGTGAGGTGATACCTCATTGTAGTTTGATTTGCATTTCTCTAATGATTAATGATGTTGAACAGCTTTTCATGTGCTTCTTGCCCACCTGTAGGTATTCTTTGGAGAAATGTCTATTTAAGTCTTTGGCCCATTTTTAATTTTTATTTATTTATTTTTTTGCGGAACGTGGGCCTCTCACTGCTGTGGCCTCTCCCGTCGTGGAGCACAGGCTCTGGACGCACAGGCTCAGTGGCCATGGCTCACGGGCCCAGCCACTCTGCGGCATGTGGGATCTTCCCAGACCGGGGCATGAACCTGTGTCCCCTGCATCAGCAGGCGGACTCTCAACCACTGCACCACCCTTTGGCCCATTTTTGGATTGGGTTTTTTGTTTTTTGGATATTGAGCTGCATGAGCTGTTTATATATTTTGGAGATTAATCCTTTGTCCATTGATTGGTTGCAAATATTTTCTCCCATTTGAGGGTTGTCTTTTCGTCTTGTTTGTAGTTTCCTTTGCTGTGCAAAAACTTTTAAGTTTCATTAGGTCCCATATGTTTACTTTTGTTTTTATTTCCATTACTCTAGGAGGTGGATCGAAAAACATCTTGCTGTGATTTATGTCACACAGTGTTCTTCCTATGTTTTCCTCTAAGAGTTTTATAGTGTCTGGACTTATATTTAGGTCTCTAATCCATTTTGAGTTTATTTTTGTGTATGGTGTTAGGGAGTGTTCTAATTTCATTGCTTTACATGTAGCTGTACAGTTTTCCCAGCACTATTTATTGAAGGGACTGTCTTTTCTCCATTGTATATCCTTGTCTCCTTTGTCATAGATTAGTTGACCATAGGTGTGTGGGTTTATCTCTGGGTTATCTATCCTGTTCCATTGATCTATATTTCTGTTTTTGTGCCAGTACCATATTGTCCTTATTACTGTACCTTTGTAGTATAGTCTGAAGTCCGGGAGTCTGATTCCTCCAGCTCCGTTTTTTTCCCTCAGCACTGCTTTGGCTATTTGGGGTCTTTTGTGTCTCCATACACATTTTAAGATTTTTTTGTTCTAGTTCTGTAAAAAATGCCATTGGTAATTTGACAGGGATTGCATTGAATCTGTAGATCGCTTTGGGTAGTATAGTCATTTTCACAATATTGATTCTTCCAATCCAAGAACATGGGATATCTTTCCATCTGTTAGTATCCTCTTTAATTTCTTTCATCAGTGTCTTATAGGTTTCTGCATACAGGTTTTTTTGTCTCCCTAGGTAGGTTTATTCCTAGGTACCTTATTATTTTTGTTGCAATGGTAAATGGGGATGTTTCCTTCATTTCTCTTTCAGATTTTTCATCATTAGTGTATAGGAATGCAAGAGATTTCTGTGCATTAATTTTGTATCCTGCTACTGTACCAAATTCATTGATTAGCTCTAGTAGTTTCCTGGTGACATCTTTAGGATTCTCTATGTATAGTGTCATGTCATCTGCAAACAGTGAGAGTATGACTTCTTTTCTAATTTGTATTCCTTTTATTTCTTTATCTTCTCTAATTGACATGGTTATGACTTCCAAAACTATGTTAAATAATAGTGGTAAGAGTGGGAATCCTTGTCTTGTTCCTGATCTTAGAGGAAATGCTTTCAGTTTTTCACCATTTAGAATGATGTTTGCTGTGAGCTTCTCATATATGGCCTTTATTATGTTGAGGTAGTTTCCCTCTATGCCCACTTTCTGGAGAGTTTTTATCATAAATGGGTGTTGAATTTTGTCAAAAGCTTTTTTTTGCACCTATTGAGATGCTCATATGGTTTTCTTCTTCAATTTGTTAATATGGTGTATCACATTGATTGATTTGCATATATTGAAGAATTCTTACATCCCTGGGATAAATCCTACTTGATCATGATGTATTATCTTTTTAATGTGTTGTTGGATTCTGTTTTCTAGTATTTTGTTGAGGATTTTTGCATCTATATTCATTAGTGATATTGGTCTGTAATTTTCTTTGTATTATCTTTGTTGGTTTTGGTATCAGGGTGATGGTGGCCTCATAGAATGAGTTTGGGAGTGTTCCTTCCTCTGCAAATTTTTGGAAGAGTTTGGGAAGGATGGGTGTTAGCTCTTCTCTAAATGTTTGATAGAATTCACCTGTGAAGCCATCTGGTCCTGGACTTTTGTTTGTTGGAAGATTTTTAATCACAGTTTCAATTTCATTACTTGGGATTGGTCTGTTCACATTTTCTATTTCTTCCTGGTTCAGTCTTGGAAGGTTATACCTTTCTAAGAATTTGTCCATTTCTTCCAGGTTGTCCATTTCATTGGCATAGAGTTGCTTGTAGTAGTCTCTTAGGATGCCTTGTATTTCTGCGGTGTCTGTGGTAGCTTCTCCTTTTTCATTTCTAAATTTAACGATTTGTGTCCTCTCCCTCTTTTTCTTGATGAGTTGGGATAATGCTTTATCAATTTTGTTTATCTTCTCAAAGAACCAGCTTTTAGTTTTATTGAACATGGCTATTTTTTTCTTTGTTTCTATTTCATTTATTTCTGCTCTGATATTTATGATTTCTTTCCTTCTACTAACTTTGGGTTTTGTTTGTCCTTCTTTCTCTACTTCCTTTAGGTGTAAGTTTAGATTGTTTATTTGAGATTTTTGTTGCTTCTTGAGGTAGGCTTGTATTGCTATAAACATCCCTCTTAGAACTGCTTTTGCTGCATCCCATAGGTTTTAGATCTTTGTGTTTTCATTGACATTTGTCTCTAGGTACTTTTTGATTTCCTCTTTGATTTCTTCAGTGATCTGTTGGTTATTTAGCAATGTATTGTTTAGCCTCTATGTGTTTGTGTTTTTTTACATTTGTTCACTGTAGTTGATTTCTAATCTCATAGTGTTGTGGTCAGAAAAGATGCTTGATATGATTTTAATTTTCTTAAATTTACTGAGGCTTGATTTGTGACCCAAGATGTGATCTATCCTGGAGAATGTTCCATGTGCTCCTGAGAAGAAAGTGTAATCTGCTGTTTTTGAATGGAATGTCCTATAAATATCAATTAAATCTTTCTGGTTTATTGTGTCATTTAAAGCTTGTGTTTCCTTATTAATTTTCTGTTTGGATGGTCTGTCCATTGGTGTAAGTTAAGTCTTAAAGTCCCCCCCGTATTATTGTGTTACTGTCGATATCCTTTTATAGCTGTTAGAAGTTCCCTTATTTATTGAGGTGTCCCTATGTTGGGTGCATATATATTTATAATTGTTATATCTTCTTCTTGTATTGATCACTTGATCATTATGTAGTGTCCTTCCTTGACTCATGTAACATTCTTTATTTTAAAATCTATTTTATCTGATATCAGTATTGCTACTCCAGCTTTCTTTTGATTTCCATTTGCATGGAATATCTTCCTCCCCCACCATTTTCAGTCTGTATGTGTCCCTAGGTCTGAAGTGGTTCTCTTGTATGCAGCATATATATGGGTCTTGTTTCTGTATCCATTCAGCAAGCCTGTGTCTTTTTGTTGGAGCATTTAATCCATTCACGTTTAAGGTAATTATTGATATGTATGTTCCTATTACCATTTTCTTAATTGTTTTGGCTTTGTTTTTGTAGGTCCTTTTCTTCTCTTGTGTTCCCCACTTAGAGAAGATCCTTTAGCATTTGTTGTAGAGCTGGTTTGGTGGTGCTGAATTCTCTTAGCTTTTGTTTATCTGTAAAGCTTTTGATTTCTCCATCAAATCTGAATGAGATCCTTGCCAGGTAGAGTAATCTTAGTTGTAGTTTCTTCCCTTTCATCACTTTAAGTATATCATGCCACTCCCTTCTGGCTTGTAGAGTTTATGCTGAGAAATCAGCTGTTAACCTTATGGGAGTTCCCTTGCATGTTATTTGCCATTTTTCCCTTGTTGCTTTCAATAATTTTTCTTTGTCTTTAATTTTTTGCCAATTTGATTACTATGTGTCTCGGTGTGTTTCTCTGTGGCTTTATCCTGTATGGGACTCTGCACTTCCTGGAGTTGGTTGCCTATTTCCTTTCCTGTGTTAGGGAAGTTTTCAACTATTATCTCTTCAAATATTTTCTCTGGTCCTTTCTCTCTCTCTTCTCTTTCTGGGACCCCTATAATGTGAATGTTGTTACATTTAATGTTGTCCCAGAGGTCTCTTAGGCTGTCTTCATTTCTTTTCATTCTTTTTTCTTTATTCTGTTCCACAACAGTGAATTCCACCATTCCGTCTTCCAGGTCACCTATCCATTCTTCTGCCTCAGTTATTCTGCTATTGATTCCTTCTAGTGCAGTTTTCATTTCAGTTATTGTGTTGTTCATCTCTGTTCTTTCTTTAATTCTTCTAGATCTTTGTTAAACATTTCTTGCATCTTCTTGATCTTTGCCTCCCTTCTTTTTCCGAGGTCCTGGATCTTCTTCACTATCATTTTTCTGAATTCTTTTTCTGGAAGGTTGCCTATCTCCACTTCATTTAGTTGTTTTTCTGGGCTTTCATCTTGTTCCTTCATCTGGTATATAACCCTCTGCCTTTTCATCTTGTCTATATTTCTGTGAATGTGGTTCTTGTTCTGCAGGCTGCAGGATTGTAGTTTTTCCTGCTTCTACTGTCTGCCGTCTGGTGAATGAGGTTATCTAAGAGGCTTGTGCAAGTTTCCTGATGGGAGGGACTGGTGGTGGGTAGAACTGGCTTTTGCTTTGATGGGCAGAGCTCAGTAAAACTTTAATCCTCTTGTCTGCTGATGGGTGGTGCTTGGTTCCCTCCATGTTGGTTGTTTGGCCTGAGGTGACCTCAGACTGGAGCCTCCCCCGACTCTTTGTTGGGGCTAATGGCAGACTCTGGGAAGGCTCACACCAAGGAGCACTTCCCAGAACTTCTGCTGCCAGTGTCCTTGTCCTCATGGTGACACACAGCCACCTCCCGCCTCTGCAGGAGTCCCTCCAACACTAACAGATATGTCTGGTTCAGTCTCCTATGGGGTCACTGCTCTTTCCCCTGGGTCCCGATGAGCACACTACTTTGTGTGTGCCCTTCAAGAGTGGTATCTTTCTTTCCCCCTGTCCTGTCGAAGTCCTGCAATCAAATCCCTCTAGGCTTCAAAGTCTGATTCTCTAGGAATTCCTCCTCCTGTTGCCAGACCCCCAGATTGGGAAGTCTGATGTGGGGCTCAGAACTTTCACTCCAGTTGTTGGATTTCTGTGGTATAAGTGTTCTCCAGTTTGGAGTCACCCACCCAGCAGTTATGGGATTTGATTTTATTGTGATTGCACCCCTCATAATGTCTCACTGTGGCTTCCCCTTTGTATTTTGATGTGGGGATATCTTTTTCGGTGAGTCCCAGTGTTTTCCGGTTGATGATTGTTCATCAGTTAGTTGTGATTCTGGTGTTCTTGCAAGAGGGAGTGAGAGCACACTCTTCTACTCCACCATCTTGAACCAATATTCAATTAATTAAAATTTAAGAGCAAATTCTTGTACTCAAACTTCCACTCATCATTCCCAGTTATTATGAAAAGAAGGCGATATAACTTTAAGCAGTCACCAAGACTTGCCCTTTCTAATGTCTTAATAGCTCTCCAGTGTGTGACCTTCTCTGCTTTACAGCTGCCACTAACTAGTTCAGGCCGTCTCATTCTCTAGGGTGGAGGCAGTGTTCCAGCATGTAAGAGCCCAAACTGAGTTCATATCCTGATTGTAACACTTCTCAAGAAAATGTTAATCAGAGATGCTGTCTGCAGGTTATGCCTGCAATACCTTAGGAGCTATTCAGAATGTATCATAAGGATGATAAAAGGTTTCTAGTTGTATAATGCTTTATGCACAATCATTCTTCAACTCCATACATTTCAAGATTGCCAAATGCTCTGAGCACCTCTCTGTTGCCAGTTACACAAGGACCCTTCCCCAGACACTTAAACCCTTGCAAATCATTTTTTTTTTTCTAAAAGTCATTGACTATCACAAGTGGAAAGAACCCTGTTGTTTCATTGAGGAAGTAAAAAAAATGTTCAGAGATGCCTTGGAAAATAATTCTGTGCAGGGCTCTGATGTTTCTGCACTTCATGCAAGCAGAGACACTGACTGCCCTTTGTTCTGGACTATATTTGCAAGGTTGTCTGTGTAGTGAAGAGCCTTTAAAAATAGAGATGGGTTTGAAGATGACATGATACTATAAATAAAGAATCCTAAAGATGTCACCAGAAAACTACTAGAGTTAATCAATGAATTTGGTAAAGTAGCAGGATACAAAACTAATGCACAGAAATCTCTTGCCTTCCTATACCTTAATGGTGAAAAATCTGAAAGTGAAATTAAGGAAACACTCCCATTTACCATTGCAACAAAAAGACTAAAATATATAGGAATAAAGGAGACAAAAGACCTGTATGCAAAAAATTATAAGACACTGATGAAAGAAATTAAAAATGATACAAACAGATGGAGAGATATACCATGTTCTTGGATTGGAAGAATCAACATTGTGAAAATGACTCTAATACCCAAAGTAATCTACAGATTCAATGCAATCCCTATCAAACTACCACTGACATTTTTCACAGAACTAGAACAAAAAATTTCACAATTTGTATAGAAATGCAAAAGACCCCGAATAGCCAAAGCAATCTTAAGAAAGAAAAACAGAGTTGGAGGAATCAGGCTCCCTGACTTCAGGCTATACTACAAAGCTACAGTAATCAAGAAAGTATGGTACTGGCACAAAAACATAAATATAGATCAATGGAACAGGAAATAAAGCCCAGAGATAAACCCATGCACATATGGTCACCTTATCTTTGATAAAGGAGGCAAGTATATACAGTGGAGAAAAGACACCCTCTTCAGTAAGTGATGCTGGGAAAACTGGACAACTACATATAAAAGAATGAAATTAGAACACTCCCTAACACCATACACAAAAATAAAGTCAAAATGGATTAAAGACGTAAATGTAAGGCTAGACAGTATCAAACACTTAGAGGAAAACATAGGCAGAACACTCTTTGACATAAATCACAGCAAGATACTTTTTGACCCAACTCCTAGAGAAATGGAAATAAAAACAAAAATTAACAAATGGGACCTAATGAAACTTAAAAGCTTTTGCACAGCAAAGGAAACCATAAACAAGACCAAAAGGCAACCCTCAGAATGGGAGAAAATATTTGCAAATGAAGCAACTGACAAAGGATTAATCTCCAAAATTTACAAGCAGCACATGTAGCTCAATATCAAAAAAACAAACAATCTAATCCAAAAATGGGCAAAAGACCTAAGTAGACATTTCTCACAGATTGCCAACAAACACTCAAGATCATTAATCGTTAGAGAAATGCAACTCAAAACAACAATGAGGGGCTTCCCTGGTGGCGCAGTGGTTGAGAGTTCGCCTGCCGATGCAGGGGACACGGGTTCGTGCCCCAGTCTGGGAAGATCCCACATGCCGCGGAGCGGCTGGGCCCATGAGCCATGGCCGCAGAGCCTGCGCGTCTGGAGCCTGTGCTCTGCAACGGTAGAGGCCACAACAGTGTAGGCCCACATACCACAAAAAAAAAAAAAAAAAAACAACAATGAGATATCATCTCACACCAGTCAGAATGGTCATCATCAAAAAATCTACAAACAATAAATGCTGGAGAGGGTGTGGAGAAAAGGGAACCCTCTTGCACTGTTGGTGGGAATGTAAATTGATACAGCCACTATGGAGAACAGTATAGAGTTTCCTTAAAATACTAAAAATAGAACTATCATACAACCCAGCAATCCCACTACTGGGCATATACCCAGAGAAAACCATAATTCAAAAAGAGTCATGTACCACAATGTTCATTGCAGCTCTATTTACAATAGCCAGGACATGGAAGCAACCTAAGTGTCCACCAACAGGTGAATGGATAAAGAAGATGTGGCACATATTTACAATGGAATATTACTCAGCCATAAAAAGAAACAAAATTGAGTTATTTGTAGTGAGGTGGATGGACCTAGAGTGTGTCATACAGAGTGAATTAAGTCAGAAAGAGAAAAACAAATACCGTATGCTACCACTTATATATGGAATCTAAAAAAAAAAAAAAAGGTCATGAACCTAAGGTCAAGATGGGAATAAAGACACAGACCTACTAGAGAATGGACTTGAGGATACGAGGAGGGGGAAGGGTAAGCTGAGATAAAGTGAGAGAGTGGCATGGGCATACACTACAAAATGTAAAATAGATAACTAACCAAGAGAAGCCGTATAGCACAGGGAGATCAGCTTGATGCTTTGTGACCACGTAGAGGGGTGGGATAGGGAGGGTGGGAGGAAGGGAAATGCAAGAGGGAAGAGATATGGGGATATATGTATAACTGATTCACTTTGTTATAAAGCAGAAAGTAAGACACCATTGTAAAGCAAATATACTCCAATAAAGATGTTAAAAAAAAAAAAAAAAGTAGAGATGGCATCTCTCTCCAAACAAAAGGCAGGCTTGCTTATAGTTTTAGAAAATTGACATAGTGTTTCCATCCAGAGTGAAGTAAGTCAGACCTGGTAACTGTCCAATACAAGAAAGATGTCTCCATCTGAAGTAAGGAGTAGGCTAGCTTACTGCCCATCATAAAGATTCATGTTACCCAAGCTCCTTTAGTGTAATTGTAGGGGATATTCCTCTCCTATAACATAACCCACTACATGTGAAGGCACCTGTATGGGCCCATTTATGTCCCCACCATGGGACTAGCGAGTAAGGGGGACTGAGATGAATATTGTGAAACTCATGATGCTACAAGTACTAATGTCCTTTGCCTCCTGCAAATATCTGTGTAACCATGGGGAGACAACTAGCCTTGCTATTAGAGCAAAATTTCAGAGAGCTCATGGTCCTTGACATGAAATGAAGTAACGTTTGCAGCACATTGGAAGAAAAGGACTTTAACTGAGATGTCTTATGTCTCACTTCCTAATTTCTATTGCTGTTTCCATTGCATTTTCCTTTCAATATAAAAACAGGTTTCTTGCTCTTTTTAAAATTACACCTGTCAGACCTGCTATCCTGGCCTTTTCCTCTGGCAGTCCTCCCCTCCCTCCCTTTCCCCCAAGGTCCTACAGTGTCTCTCTTTCCCTCCCTCTTATAAATCTACAGTTGTTACAGACCCAGTCCTGACATGGTGTCTAGTCCTGCATGATACTAGGAGTTCCATCTTCTTTCCTGAGCTTTCCAAGAGCCTCTCTCTGAAGGAAAACTGACTCTTATACCAATACCCTCCTGAAATATCTGCTAATATCAAATACTGTGGACTTCACGAGGTCATGGATCAGGAAATCAGGTAAGAAAACAAGTTTGGAAAAGAATCAACCAAAATACCATTAAATTTGGACGTTAGATTGTCTGTTTTATTTGTCTATCCTCAGGAATGGTTAAAGAAAGGAATTTTCAACTTTTCTTACATTTTTAGAGTTTTTATATATTTATAAATTCATCTTCACAAGATTTTAAAAAATGTAGATGATTAAATATTTAGAATCTTTAAACCTTTTGATTTTAAGGTACTATATAATGAGAGGGTCTTATTTATATCTCAAATTCCCCTAATGACACTGTGACATTCTAAATTTTCTTTCATAAAATCCTAGCTGAGATTCAAGTGTTTAGCACTATTGGTACCATAATCTTTGTCATGTTAAAAGGCAGAAAATGACCCTGAATTTTTTTGAATGACTGTCAGTTTCTCATAGTCAAGTGATAAGAAGATAGAAGAAAAAAATTCAGCATCTCCGCAGCACTGCTTTCCCAGGTTTTCTAGATAACCATGAGTACCATGGTGAAACAGATTAGGTCAAGAAGCTTAGACCAAGGACAAAGAAGAGAGAGAATAAGGGTTTAAACCACTCTGTAAAGCAAAGAGAGTGGAGCAGTGCTTAGGAGGGGCCTTCCTCAGTCAGATATTTGCTGGGACTCTCAGGTGGAGAGATGTCAAGGGGTTTCTGGAAGTGGCTGAACTGAGTGGTAGGAGGTCCAGCCCTGTTCAAGTCAGTGTACCAAAAACTGGAAGGAAATCAAGCAGAGCACTGTTAGCCTTTATTCAAAATATCTGGCCTGAGAAGCCTCCCAATGAACATTCTGATTTGGGTCAGAAATATGTATTGTTTTATGGAGCTGTAGCATGGGAAGGTGGGTTGTTTCAGCTACTGTCAAGATTAAAGGAAATCTTCTTGAAAATTAGCAAACATAACTTGAGCCATCTAGATTTTCTCTAAGTGAGGGAAGAGATACAGGGGCTAACTTTCTGTACAAGGTGGGGGTGGTTGGGAGAGAGGTGGAGAATGGCCACAGGGGCAAGTACAAGCAAATGAGAGAGGAAATGTCTCAGTCTCCAATCTTTCAGGTGCTTTCATATAAGAAATAGGGGGATTATCTCATTATACAGGTTTGAGTGAGGTGCATCTCAGGGAAGCATGAATGGCAGATAAGTCTGGGTTATCCAGAATGCCAATGACCCCCAATGACACTTGATCTTATAAACTGTCTCCCCTTGATTGTGAAAAGAGCCTTTAGCAAGATGAGATAGCAACCCCTCAATGATGTTATGTTATATGGCAAAATGGATTCTTTAAGAAACAATTCAGGTCACTAATCAGTTAATTGAGTCAATAAAATGAGAACTTTCTGGGAGATTATTGAAGTGGGCCCAATCTAATTACATGAGCCATTTTGATGCAGTTTTCTCTGATTGACTATGTAAGGGGAAGTCAAAAGATTCAAAGCACCAAAAATATTTATTGTGTCTTTGCTGGTTTAGTAGATGGAGGTGACCATGTACCAAGGTGTGCAGTTGAGAGTGGCACCTCAGTGGACAGCCAGCAGGAAATGGGACCTCAGTCCTACAACTACCAGGAACTGAATTTTGCCAATAACCTGAAAACAAGTGGGAGTTTGTTACACAGCAAAATTAAACTAATACAGTGGGGTTTCCATGGGATAAAATATGTGGGGCTTAGGTTGGAATCACTTTTGTTGAGTGAAAATTACCTTCTCTGAGTATGAAAGGCCCAATGCCTGTCAGATCTTAATGAACAGATTTAGTCTATCTTCTGCTGTATCCTAAGCCTGTATCAGGCCATGCTTAAGGAAAATATTGTGAAAAAGAATTCTCTGTCTGACCCTATTGTACCCAGAAGTTAGAAAAATAAGAAAAACACCAGTGTTGAAAACATCCACCAGATGGCAGGGTCTGAGGACAGAGCAGCATGGTCCCATCAGAGAGATGTTTAAAGATTCCAGGAGGTCCATTTGCAAGGGATGGTGTGTGATCCTGACTGACCTTAAAGTGTGCTCAATGGAAGAAAAGCAGCATGGGCTTACAGGCTACTTGGAAGATGGGCACAGTTCAAATGAAGGAGTGGTTTGGTCAATCCATTGAAATCATATCAGAGCAATGCAGGCAGAGGACAGGTCAGGAAAATGATGGCAGGGGAGGGCCAACAAAACAAGGACTCAGTAGGAAATCTGCAAGTGGGGGTGTTCAGAGATAAGAACAGCATGAATTTTGAAAGAAAGCAAAAGAAGGAAAAAATATACTGGAAGACAGAAGTGTTGAATTTTAACCCCTCTTTCTTTGACAGTAAGATATTGGACAAGTCAGTTAAGTTCTGTGATTTCAAGCTGCTTTCCCCACTTGCCCCAAGCAAAGTTGCTCCACATTTGGCCCCACTGCCCGCCTTGTCCCTGTGTCCCACAGATTGTCCCATTATAGGTTCACATTCTCTTTGCAGGCCCCCTGCTGTCCTCCCTCTCACACCAGCCATCACTCTTCCTGGAAGGACTCAGTTCCTTCCCCTTGTGCTCGGGATCATGGGAACAGAGCATCTGGTTGCTACTGGGGAAGGGCAAATCCTGCCTTTGACTTGGACAGTTTGCCAACCTGTCTGGGGCATGGGACTACATCTGTGACAATTCCCAGGGTGTTCCAAGAAGCGGCTACTCCTGATGTTGGAATTTCCTTGTCAGGACCCTCTGTAGGGTCTCTGAGCTTTCACCTGTGCCCTCCCCTTATAATTCAAATTCAAGGCTTTATAGAGGAGGAATCTAGAGGAAAAAAAGCTATTTCTGAATGTGAGAAATTTACAATGTTTCTAGAGACTTCTTGCTCAAATTAAGTAAATTAAATAACTGGTGGCTTGATGGAGAATGTGTTTCTGACCACTCAAAGATAATGCGATTTAGAGGAGGGAGAGACCATGGATGCTTTTCTATAATATCTGGTTCTTTTCCTAATGCTTTTATGGTCTTTATTTCCATGGACACACACTGAGTCATGAGTGAGAGGTTGAGGCTCTATCTTTCCAGGCTCCATCCTGATTTTAATTTATCTGACCCCATGTGTTTGTGACCAAGGGTGGGGCTTGCTTACAACTATGTTGAGATAAGAAAGTACAACATCCTCTCCCCCCATGTTAGTGAATCTGGTGTATGTAAATACATAAAGGACAAATTAAGTGTAGGTCAAAGGACTTTGTGCTTGATGTCTCACATTTATTCATTTTTATGCTCTTCCCGTGGGGTCTGTAGTTATAGCCATGATCAATATATGGTTATTTATTAAGATCAGTCAGGCCTCAGAGAGCTGGATAGGTTGAATATAAAGATACTAAAGAAAAGGAACACAGAAAGTTTTAGTAATATAAAATTACCTTGAAAGAAAACTTCTTGGTTTCAAATCAATCCAGCTCCAACACTATGTAGCTGTTTGATCTTAAGTTTCTTAGCCTCTGTGATCCTCAGTTCTTTCCTCTGTTAAATATGCTCAATAACAGCACCTGTATTTTCAGATTGTTATGTGATGGAGATGAACTAGTCTACTATTTGTAAAGCATTTAAGATAGTAGCTGCCAATAGAACATGCAATAAAAGTGTGTGTTAAATGTTCTAGACTTTTCCTTTGAAGTAAAAATGGTTGTGTTGTAAGTAGACCAGAAATGGCCTCAGTCCATTATGTGCTCTTTTAGCCCCTTTTATTACAGCTCAAATTTTTCTAGACAGGTTCTTACCCACAGGACTGCCAAGAATTAAAACAAGTTGGAGATAATCTCTCTATAGAAAGTTTTCTATACCTAGTACAAGGGTGGAACGTAGTGAACAAGTACCAGAAGACAGCCAACAGAACCACTTATCAGTCACAGCCTTGAACTGTGCTAAGCCTTATTGGGGACTTATTAAGGAATTACTCCACTTGGGACACATGAACTCTAGAAATCTAGCATTCTGCTTTCCATCTATCAGAAGAGTTTCAGAGGACTTGTGATGGGAAAGGCCTGAAATGAGCTCCTCTGTACATGGTGAAACGAAGTCAGAAGATAGTATGTCGAGGTCCCTGAGGCCAAGGAGGTACATATTGAAGGGATGGGAGTAAAGTTTCCCTGAAAAAGGCATCACTATGGACAGAGCAAAAGTCCTCAATTTTATTACCTTGCATGTGAAATTTGGCCGGACATAGATGTAAGCAAATGGATAATTATCTCAATAAGAATGCAGCTATTGGGGGCAATAAAAACTTTGATGAGACAACTGTTGTGTCAATTGTTGTTTTAAATCTTCCTCTTTTATCTTGCAGCAGCTCCCTCTCTATATAACACTAGCCACAATATATCTATATGCATTTTAAAGTATTAGATCTTTTATTCCTGGAAACTCATTGTGTGTTTAAAGTCTTCTTGAAAAATGAAATATCTCAAATTTAAAAAAGCAACAATCCAGCATGTATTAATGTTCAAAAATTAATTGCTTTCTTACTTTTATCAAGAGAAATATATCATGGTATTGTTGGGGATGGGGAAGTTTCCCCCTCTACCATTCTTTAGTTCTTGTGGCTGAAATAAAATTGAAACAAGACATTAACTGGTGAAAAATAAGCAAATTTTAATTTATGTACATGGAGGCCCCATAGAAATGGAACCTAAGAAGTGGACAAAGTAGGAAACTTTTATACTTTTAGACAAAGAAATAATAAATTTGTGAGGAATTGACAGAATAAAGAAACTTAGGCTTTGGGTACCTAATTAGTG